>NC_031990.1:78978276-79051608 GCF_001879085.1 Nicotiana attenuata
AGAAATCCAAGAGCATCATCTGAGGCTAGTCCGCTGAATGTAGGAGGCTGATACTTCTTGAACCTCTCAAGCCTCTTCTGCTCCTCCTCTGAAGCTACTGCCCTCTCCTTGGGCTGAGTTCGGGCTACCGACTGTGCAGGGATAATCTCTGGGACCTGATCAACATGCACTCGCTGCTCAGGAGTGCGGGCGGCAGGAGTCTGTGCTCCTCCCCCTGCTTGGGATGTAGTTGCAGCAAGGGGAAGCAGTCCTGCCTGAGCTAGAGTAGTGTACATAGTCATAAACTGTGCCAGAGTCTCCTGGAGTGCTGGAGTAGTAGTAGCAGACGTATCAGCTGTCTGGACTCCGAATGGAACTGCTGGTGGCACCTTGGTGGCAGCTCGTGAGGGTGCTCTGGCTGCACCACATGTACGTCCTCAGCCTCTACCCCGGCCCGGGCCTCTGACGGCGTCCACGTAGGAGGCACGGGTGGCCTCGATCATCTCGGGTAGCCACGTGTCCTCACCACTCTGTGAGAGAATAGAAGAACAGAGGTTTAGTAATTGCTTGATATCAAAAACTCGCACGTGAAATAGAACTCTCCTGACAGTTACATAGCCTCTCGTAGATAAGTACAGACGTCTCCGTACCGATCCGTAAGACTCTAATAAACCGGCTTGTGATTCATGACTCCTATGAACCTAGAGCTCTGATACCAACTTGTCACGACCCAAGTTCACGCTCCGTGAACTGTCATGACGGCACCTAGTCTCTAACGACTAGGTAAAGCCTAAACAATTTAGGCGGAAAAAAGGGAACTAAATGCGGAAAACAAATAAAAAAAACTGATGATAAGCAAATATAGAAGTGTTTAAGATGTCGCTCGGCATGTACCAACACAAGATCTCAACAACTGAACAACTCCTAAAACCCGGAATCCCATGAATCACAAGCTAAAAGATTACATAATAAGCTCTAACTCCAGAACGTCTACCAACAAGGAAAAATACAGAAAAGGGCTATACTAGTACTGAGAATAGAAAAGGAATCTTCAGTCTGCGGACGCGCAGATATACCTCGAAGTCTCTACAAAATGCCTCGCCTCAAAAGTGATAAGTCTGAGTGGAAGAACCTGGATCTGCACATGAAAAACATGCGCAGAAAGGGCATGAGTACACCACAACGGTACTCAGTAAGTGTCAAGCCTAACATCGGTCGGGTAGTGACGAGGAAGGTCAGGGCCCTACTGAGGTTAAAGGAAATACAAGATATAACAGTGTAGAATAAGACAATATACTTAAGTGCAACAGCAAAAAGTAACACAGGATAAAATAACAACAACTTTAATAGAGACATAGAAATCACGGAAGTAAATACAGCTCAACACAGAGATAACAACTGGGGATCTCCCAACCATCCTGTAGTCCCAAATATATATATCCAGTAGATCTCCCGGGATACCATCTCGTAGTCCAACTTATAATGCGCGGGGATCTACCGAAATCCCGATCCGTAGTCCCAAATGTAAATACTCAGTACTGGGGGAATCTACCGGGTGCAGTCCCGTAGTTCCCATGTAAAAGTGCAGGGGGATCTCCCGGAATACAAATCCATAGTCCCAAAGTAAACATACAGGGGGATCTCCTGGGATACCTTCCCGTAGTCCCAAAGTAAACACACCGCAGCAACACAAAGAATACTCAATTCAATTCAAATTTCCATACCAAAGTAAAACAGGTATTCCTAAACTAGCATGCTACACATAATCCAAATAAAGCAAATTGAGCAAGTAAGGGAATTAAGTCAATTAAACATGCTTCCCTAAGCTAACAACAGGCTTAAATTGCAAGTAGTATAAACAGGAAGAGAAACACAATAGGCTCAGATTGTGCGTGGTTGTCAATTTCGAGCATAGTGACTTGAGGTGTCTCACGTGGAGCCATGTTTGGTTAGGATCGCGCATTGCAGCGAAGCTATGTGGAGATATGACCTTGCAGGTTAGATACTTGTGTTCTATTTCTATGATGCGAGACGGGTTCTCAGCCTTGTGTTGTGATGATACTGGTGAGCTTGAGGTACAGCTCTTCCGTTTGAGTCAGTTTCATGATGTGAGTATGTTCGGATTGTTGCTTATTGGTGCGCGGACTGTGCAAGTTGTGGCTTTAGCCTGTCTTGGTGTGTCATGTCACCAGAGTAATTGTGTTGGATTACATGAGGTCGTTGGGGTCTATAATGAATACAAACGGATTAGATTTCAGCATGTTTGATGGATAAATATCGAGGTTCGGTTCAGAAATTTGCTATGGTCCTTGCCAAAGGAGAAGTAACCTTATGGATGGCTGGTCTGAGAAATGGTTATGGTTTATTGCGTGTTTCATTTATCATTGACAGTATATGGAAGTGTTGGAATGAGACTTTAGTTGATAAGAGGTTTTCTACTGGTATTCAGGTGTTGTGTGTAGCTGCTGTAAAGGGAAGTTATCACTACATGTGTTTGAGTTATGTGGTATATCAGATAATTGCACTTGAGGTTGCAGGCAGGGGTTATTACAGCTGGTTCGGGCCTATTCAGAGTATAGGTGTGAGGTTTTAATCGTATTGATGGTTTCAGAAGTGAAAATGTGGTTCTATGATTTATGGGCTAGACTGGATTGTGTAATTTCAGTTAAAATGTGTTATCGGACCTATATGAGATAGGGTGACGTGGGATCACCCCCGGGTATATGCATGGTAAAGTTATTCAGCTATTGGTTGGCTTCTAGAACAACTCTGGGTACGTTCGAGGGCGAACGTGTGTTTAAGTAGGGGAGGATGTAACGACCCGACCGGTCATTTTGAGCTTTTGCGCTTTGATCGCCAATTCTCTGGCATGACTTGCCCCATGTAATGTGATATGACTGATGTAGATCGTTGGTTTTGGTTTTCACAGAAATCGGTATGAATTTGAAAGAACAGTCTCAGTTGAAAGGTTTGACCAAGAGTTGACTTATTTGTATATGAACTCGGATCGGAAGTTTTATGATTTGGTTAGCTTCGTTAGGTGATTTGTGACTTAGGAGCATGATCGAAATTGGTTTTGGAGGTCCGGTGTAGAATTAGGCTTGAATTGGCAAAGTTAGTATTTTAGCAATTTCCGGTTGATAGGTGAGATTTTGATCCGAGTGTCGGAATGGAATTCCGAGAGTTGCTGTAGCTTCGTTATGTCATTTGGGATGTGTGTGCAAAATTTCAGGTCATTCGGACGTGGTTTGGTTGGGTTTTTGATCGAAAGCGTATTTCGGAAGTTTTAGAAAACTTAGGCTTGAATTCGATGTGGATTGATGGATTTGGTGTTGTTTGAGGTGTTTTGATGATTGGAAAAGTTTGAATGAGGTTTTAGGGTGTATTGGTGTTTTTGGTTGATGTCCCGAGGGCCTCGGGTGAGTTTCGGGGTGGTTCCGGACCATTTCTAAGCTATTTTTAGCTGTTGGTTTTTGGCTACAGCAGTGTTCTACGCGATCGCGGGGAATTGGACGCGATCGCGGTGAGTAAAATGCGAGAAAAATATTAGTGCTTTGCGATAGTGAATGAACCATCGCGATCGCATAGAGTAAATAGTCTGCTGCACTGATCCTAATTTGGAAGCTTATATCTCACAATCTATAAGGAATTTGGAGATGATTCAAGAATGAAAGTTATAGCCCTTTGTGTCTAGTTTTCAGAAATGTAAATTAACTGGCATTTCGATTTATATACAAAAAGTTTTGGTAGTTACACTACAGGCTATCCGGGGAGTGTTTGGAAATCTCCGCTGCACAGAGCTGATTTTGTAATCTTATATCTCGTAATATATAATGACTCAGGAAATGAGAAACCTATCAAAATTGTGGCCCTTGGTGTATAGTTTTTAGAACATTAAACCATTTGTCATTTGGAGTTGTGTGCAAAAAGTTATGACCATTATACTGGAGGCTGTCCGGAAGATAGAACTTGTTCTTCGCGATCGCGAAGCATTGTCCTCGACCGCGAAGGGCAAATATTGGGCTGAGAAAAGTTATGCTTCGCGATCGCAAAGCATTTCCCGCGATCGCGAAGAGTATATACCTGGGCAGAAAGTTATAAAATATTTCATCCGCGATTTTGAGCCATTTTTCCTCCATAGCTGAGTATTTGGAGAGCTTTTTGAGGGAGATTCAAGAGGGAATCAAGGAGAATCGATTGGAGGTAAGATTTTTGAACCTAAAACGTGATTCTATTGTGAAATCTAGCCAGAAATTCATGGAAACTTGAACAAAAATGGAAGAATTCGGGCTTGGAATTTTGGAATTTTAATTTGGGTTTTGAGGGGTCATTTGGACTCCGATTTTGGTGTTCTTTATATGCATAGACTCGTGGAGTGATAAGGAACCCGTTGATGTAAGAATTTCTGAGTTTCGAGAAGTGGGCCCGGGGCTCGGGTTTTGGTAAATTTCGAGATTTGTGCCCGTTATTGATTGTTTTCGCTTGGGCTTTGTTCCCTTAGCATATTGTGATGTATTCGTGCTGATTTTTGGATAGATTCGACGCGCGTGGAGGCCGATTTGAGGGGCAAAGGCGTCGCGAGCTAGAGATTTTCCCGGTTCGAGGTGAGTAACGATTGTAAATGATATTCTGAGGGTTTGAAACCCCGGATTTGCACATCGTAGTGTTATATTGAGGTGACTTGCACGCCGGATAGCGAGCGTGGGGTAGAGCACCGTTGGGGATTGTGACTTGGTCCATCCTGATTGATGATTTTACTGTGTATTTGACTGAAACTTACTTGTTATCATCATGATTTGGGCTGATTGCCATATTTGGGCTTCGTGCCAACTATTTGAACCCTTCGGGGATTATTATCACAGTTTCCTCACTATTTTAACTTATTACTTGAAGTCAGTCATGCCGATTTCCATTGTTTTACAACTCAGCCATTTTACTCAGTTTTGAGACTTAAACGATATTTCTAAATGATGTTTTGGTCTGAGAACTACTATTTTACAAATGCCCGAGGAGCTTGTGATGATTTTATCTGACTGAGTGAGGCCGAGGGCCTGTGTTGTGAGGATACTATGGGATCGGGCTGCGCGCCGTAGCAGTGTTATACTGGTACCGATATGAGGCCGAGGGCCTAGATTTGATGCCACGAGATGTCTNGGTAGCGGGTTTTGGCTGACCGGAGGCAGAGTTATCGGAGTTTAGCGAGGTGACTGCCAGCGTTCGCAGCACCGCTTTTCTCCCTTTTGTTCATTAGTCCTATTCTGTATATTTCAGACCTCACAGTTGTATTCATACTTTAATAGATGCTCGTGACTTGTGACACCCCGGTTTGGGCTGTGTTTGGGTTGTATTCCGCACTTAATAAAGAAATCTCTGTTTAGACTGTGGTTATTTAATTATGTTAACACTATGAATCAATATTTAACTATTTTGAAAAGGGGAAATGGGTTGGTTGGCTGGCCTTGACTTCACGAGAGGCGCCATCACGACCGGATCGGGGTTTGGGTCGTGACATGTTGGTATCAGAGCCTAGGTTACATAGGTCTCACGAGTCATGAGCAGGTTTAGTAGTGTCTCGCAGATTGGTACGGAGACGTCTGCATTTATCCTCGAGAGGCTGCAGAACCTTTAGGAAAAACTTCACATTCTTGAATTCTTATCGTGCGTCCTTGATTCAGCTTGAGAAGTAACTCTTGAAATTCCTTTCACGCGTTCGTATGTGTGCATGAGCGCTCAGTATCAGATGTGCCTTAATGGCTTGTGATTCCCCGATCGAGGGGCGAGATGTTATCTCTGTGAGTTTATGTTGGGCCAGTCTGGACGACTTGAGGCCGGATCCTTGACTATGGCTTGAGCACCGAGGTGCTGATTGTGTGAACAAGTGTTTTTGAACTTATATGTTCTGTATTGTCCCTATTAGTGGGAGTGACGGTTGGGTAACTATGTGATGAGTATGTTAGTACTGAGAGATATATCTATATAACTTAGAAGTGGCGAGGAAGGCCTGCTGGAGGATAGAAGAATTATTAGGTGCTGGAATTCCATCTTGATTCGAGGTATAGCCCCGAGTTATGGGCATATGAAGGATCTTTTTCATGTTTCCCAGTCGTGAGTGAAGTAAATTTCGTGTTGCGGTACGAGTTCAGACTCAGAAAGACTAAGTGACTGCGTACAGTTTATGAGGGTGGAAGGTATACAGAAATGTTAACTGAAGGCAAAGCAGGTGGGTTATCTCCTGCAAAGAGTTCTGGGGCGGTGTGACCCTTATGTGATTGTAGAAGATCTAATGTGCAAGTGAAGTATATGTGTTGAAATCTAAATTTGGGTAGCTTAAGAGAGTGGGCGATTCTGTTGCGAGAGTGAATGCGAGATTTGCAGAAGAGTTAAAATTCTAGATGATTTGTGTTTTCACAAGCTTACAAAAGGATTTGAGTTTAACCTCACTATGATATTGTGGCATCAATAGAGAATGAGTGTTATGAGTTATTGAGTGTATTTTGATCTATGGCTCCGAGCCAAGTGGGGGAGTCCACTGTGAGTAGTTGATTGCACGATTTGGTGCTATGTTGGTTCCAGTTTGAGGCGTGTTGGTGAGTCAGTGATGGCTCACGGAGATTGAAGTCAAGGATGGCTCGAGTGAAGGAAAACTTTCGACAAGGTTATATGGTGCTTCGTAGGTGTGTAAGAATCATAGGATGTCATAAGTTGTTGTTGGTAAAGAATGCTCGGTGCATAGAGCAGGAAGATGCTTGTTTGTATTGGGATGAGGTCGCATCCTGCGGTGTTAGAGTTGCTAATGAGGCATAGGTGGTTCTGTTTGTTTGATCAGGCTAATTGCAGTGTAAATAGAGTAAATGACTCTCGAGAATGGTTCTAATGTGTTCAAGATTCTACATGTAACAATCAGGTGTCTTAAAGTTGTATACGTGGTTAGAAACTGAGTTTTATTGGAAGAGGTCAAGACTTGTGGTATTTCTATGTTGATTATAGGATTCTATGTATCAGTATCAGGAAAGTAAAGGTAACAGATTTAGGTTCGCAGGAAGTTCTTCAGAGTAAAGTAATCTGGAATATGGTGTTTCTGGGAATGTTTAAGAAAGTATTCAGCGACGTATGAGCCTTCGACGGTGTGGCTTTATGCTTGGTTCCGTGTGGTAAGTTTGAGTTGAGGATTATGGTGCTACAACAAAAAGGAAATATCAAGTTGAAGATGAATCAGAAGGAAATTTAGATAGATGGGGTAATTTGGTAGTAGACCGGACCGGTACAGTAAGGATATGATTAATTCCTTGTGTGTGTTCGAGGTGATGAGTTCTTACAAGTATTTTGCAGCAATGCTCTTAGGTTTTAATGGCTTGCTTAGCTTGGTCGAGTTAGAAGAATTCAGTCCTGGCAGGTCTGATTTGTGCAAAGGGAACTCGGAGAGTTCTTGATGGTTCTTACCGTGGTTTGGAGATGTATATCTTTTATGGGCATGCGGAGCATGGGATGTATAGTGATTTTTCTTCTAGATGGGACCAATGGAAGGTTCTGGACTAGTTGAGTACGTAGATGTCTGTGGCTCGGAAGGGAGATGAAGTTCTCATGTTATCCTGGGATGGTATGGTGTATGCGGGCTGTTGTGGAGGATCGACATTTGCATGTATGAGGTTTCAGTTCAGTTCTGAAAGAAAGTTCATAAAACTCCTAGGCAGCGGGTAGCCTCAGATGATTAAGGAAATGGTATTGTTAATTGGAAGTGATTTGACGAGAGTATATGTTTCAGAAAAAGGGCAATGTGATTAAGTTGATGGCACTTCGGTAGTATTGCGGCACTTTCAGGCTGGATCGACTGCAGATATTCGAGTTTGCTTTGTGGCATAGAAGAATTTTTGAGTATCTCTCGTGAAATGACTGGGTATTAGAGATGTGGCATGTATTCGGATGGTAGAATTGGGATCGGATATGGTGATTCATGTGCCGTGTGGATTGGAGACGGAAGTTCTCATATTCAGGCTAGGTTGTGGTTGTGGACTGTGTGTATCGGCACTGCTTGGTATGTTAGATATTGGATATGATATTGGGGTTAGACTGGTTGTCTCCGTGTTGGATTATTCTGGACTATTGCGCTACGGGCTATGCCGGAAATGCCACGGGTTGAGTGGCGAGGTGCGTCAGAGTATATCCTGGTAGAGTGGTTTTATATTTCGAAGACCCAGTGGACGGTTGGGAAGGATTGCCTTTCTTAATTGGGCCTTCATGATGGATGTCAGTGCAGAGGTTTCTACCATTGATTCAATTCCGGTGTTCTTGTGGCCGGGCATGTCGCCGGGCGAGGTTGTGGATTTCGGTATTGATTTGGTGCCGGGCACCGTATCGTATGGCTCTGGCAGAAGTTATAGTAGTGGAAGGAGCAGCTTCAGGCTTCCTTGGTAAGGAGTTCATTGGCAGGACAATGTGGATGCGTGTTCTAGCTTGAGTCGGGTTGGTTGGCCCCGTTGTTGAGGGATGTCTTGATCCGACTATTATTGAGCTTATTAGTGATCTGGAGAGATCTATGAGTTGCATTTCTGTGTTGCGAGATGTTATGATTTGTTGATTATGGGCACATATGGTGCGGTTCTATTGGGCTTCATAGTAGAAGTCGAGCGGGGAGAATAATTGGGTGTTGCTCGGTGAATGGCGTATCGGTTATGTCCTATCGGGCATGCGTGGTATATGTTACTTGTTTCACCGAGGGTGTAATGATTTGCTTTGGTTCCAGACATCAGATTGTGCGTGGTTGTCGATTTCGAGCATAGTGACTTGAGGTGTCTCACGTGGAGCCATGTTTGGTTAGAATCGCGCATTGCAGCGAAGCTATGTGGAGATATGACCTTGCGGGTTAGATTCGTGTGTTCTATTTCTATGATGTGAGACGGGTTCTCAGCCGTGTGTTGTGATGATACTGGTGAGCTTGAGGTACAGCTCTTTCGTTTGAGTCAGTTTCATGATGTGAGTATGTTCGGATTGTTGCTTATTGGTGCGCGGACTGTGCAAGTTGTGGCTTTAGCCTGTCTTGGTGTGTCATGTCACCAGAGTAATTGTGTTGGATTACATGAGGTCGTTGGGGTCTGTAATAAATACAAACGGATTCGATTTCAGCATGTTTGATGGATAAATATCGAGGTTCGGTTCAGAAATTTGCTATGGTCCTTGCCAAAGGAGAAGTAACTTTATGGATGGCTGGTCTGAGAAATGGTTATGGTTTATTGCGTGTTTCATTTATCATTGGCAGTATATGGAAGTGTTGGAATGAGACTTTAGTTGATAAGAGGTTTTCTACCGGTATTCAGGTGTTGTGTGCAGCTGCTGTAAAGGGAAGTTATCACTACATGTGTTTGAGTTACGTGGTATATCAGATAATTGCACTTGAGGTTGCAGGCAGGGGTTATTACAGCTGGTTCGGGCCTATTCAGAGTATAGGTGTGAGGTTTTAATCGTATTGATGGTTTCAGAAGTGAAAATGTGGTTCTATGATTTATGGGCTAGACTGGATTGTGTAATTTCAGTTAAAATGTGTTATCGGACCTATATGAGATAGGGTGACGTGGGATCACCCCCGGGTATATGCATGGTGAAGTTATTCAGCTATTGGTTGGCTTCTAGAACAACTCTGGGTACGTTCGAGGACGAACGTGTGTTTAAGTAGGGGAGGATGTAACGACCCGACCGGTCATTTTGAGCTTTTGCGCTTTGATCGCCAGTTCTCATGCATGACTTGCCCCGTGTAATGTGTTATGACTGATGTAGATCGTTGGTTTTGGTTTTCACAGAAATCGGTATGAATTTGAAAGAACAGTCTCAATTGAAAGGTTTGACCAAGAGTTGACTTATTTGTATATGAGCTCGGATTGGAGTTTTTATGATTTGGTTAGCTTCGTTAGGTGATTTGTGACTTAGGAGCGTGATCGGAATTGGTTTTGGAGGTCCGATGTAGAATTAGGCTTGAATTGGCGAAATTAGTATTTTAGTGATTTCCGGTTGATAGGTGAGATTTTGATCCGAGGGTCGGAATGGAATTCCGAGAGTTGTTGTAGCTTCGTTATGTCATTTGGGATGTGTGTGCAAAATTTCAGGTCATGCGGACGTGGTTTGGTTGGGTTTTTGATCGAAAGCGTATTTCGGAAGTTTTAGAAAACTTAGGCTTGAATTCGATGTGAATTGATGGATTTGGTGTCGTTTGAGGTGTTTTGATGATTGGAACAAGTTTGAATGAGGTTTTAGGGTGTATTGGTGTTTTTGGTTGAAGTCCCGAGGGCCTCGGGTGAGTTTCGGGATGGTTCCGGACCATTTCTAAGCTATTTTTAGCTGCTGGTTTTTGGCTACAGCAGTGTTCTATGCGATCGTGGGGAATTGGACGCGATCGCGGTGAGAAAAATGCGAGAAAAATATTAGTGTTTCGCGATCGCGGATGAACCATCGCGATCGCATAGAGTAAATAGTCTGCTGCACTGATCCTACTTTGGAAGCTTATATCTCACAATCTATAAGGAATTTGGAGATGATCCAAAAATGAAAGTTGTAGCACTTTGTGTCTAGTTTTCAGAAATATAAATTAGCTGGCATTTTGATTTATATACAAAAAGTTTTGGTAGTTACACTACAGGCTGTCCGGGGAGAGTTTGGAAATCTCCGCTGCACAGAGCTAATTTTGTAAGCTTATATCTCGCAATATATAATGATTCAGGAAATGAGAAACCTATCACATTGTACCCCTTGGTGTATAGTTTTCAGAACATTAAACCATTTGTCATTTGGAGTTGTGTGAAAAAAGTTATGACCATTATACTGGAGGCTGTCCTGAAGATGGAACTTGTTCTTCGCGATCGCGAAGCATTGTCCGCGATCGCGAAGGGCAAATATTGGGCTGAGAAAAGTTATGCTTCGCGATCGCAAAGCATTTCCCGCGATCGCGAAGAGTATATACCTGGGCAGAAAGTTATAAAATATTTCATCCGCGATTTTGAGCAATTTTTCCTCCATAGCCGAGTATTTGGAGAGCTTTTTGAGGGAGATTCAAGAGGGAATCAAGGAGAATCGATTGGAGGTAAGATTTTTGAACCTAAAATGTGATTCTATTGTGAAATCTAGCTAGAAATTCATGGAAACTTGAACAAAAATGGAAGAATTAGGGCTTGGAATTTTGGAATTTTAATTTGGGTTTTGAGGGGTCATTTGGACTCCGATTTTGGTGTTCTTTATATGCATAGACTCGTGGAGTGATAAGGAACCCGTTGATGTAAGAATTTCTGAGTTTTGAGAAGTGGGCCCGGGGTTCGGGTTTTGGTAAATTTCGGGATTTGTGCCCGTTATTGATTGTTTTCGCTTGGGCTTTGTTCCCTTAGCATATTGTGATGTATTCGTTCTGATTTTTGGATAGATTCGACACGCGTGGAGGCCGATTTGAGGGGCAAAGGCGTCGCGAGCTAGAGATTTCGCCGGTTCGAGGTGAGTAGTGATTGTAAATGATATTCTGAGGGTTTGAAACCCCGGATTTGCACATCGTAGTGCTATATTAAGGTGACTTGCACGCCGGATAGCGAGCGTGGGTAGAGCACCGTTGGGGATTGTGACTTGGTCCATCCTGATTGATGATTTTACCGTGTATTTGACTAAAACTTACTTGTTATCATCATGATTTGGGCTGATTGCCATATTTGGGCTTCGTGCCAACTATTTGAACCCTTCGGGGATTATTATCACTGTTCCTCACTATTTTGACTTATACTTGAACTCAGTCAAGCCGATTTCCACTGTTTTACAACTCAGCCATTTTACTTAGTTTTGAGACTTAAACAATATTTCTAAATGATGTTTAGCTGAGAACTACTATTTTACAAATGCCCGAGGGGCTTGTGATGATTTTATCTGACTGAGTGAGGCCGAGGGCCTGTGTTGTGAGGATACTATGGGATCGGGCTGCGCGCCGCAGCAGTGTTATACTGGTACCGATATGAGGCCGAGGGCCTAGATTTGATGCCACGAGATGGCTTGATATTGCGCTTGGGCCGTAAGGGGCCCCTCCCGGAGTCTGCACACCCCCAGTGAGCGCCGTCGACGAAATATATGGATCGGGCTGCACGCCGCAGCGATAGATGGATTGGGCTGCACGACGCAGCGGTTACTATATGTTACTGATCTATGTGTTTACTTTGTTTCATTTGTCTGCCATTATCTGTTGTCTGTGTTACTTTACGGGGTATCTGCCTGATTGTCTGGCATTATCTATTGAGTGAGTGTTGTGCCCGAGGGGCGAATTTCTGTGCTTATCTGCACTAATTATTTTGCATTTATTTGCATAATTGTTGAAACAGTCATTTTCAAAAGAAGTTTAAATTGAGCTAAGATGTTTTCTAAAGATTTTACAACTTCACTGCTTTTTTTCCTCAAGGGGTTTTATACTGCTTCTATACAGCATGATAATTTGCCATACGTGATTTCTTACTGCTCAGTTGTTATTTACCTTTATTACTCACTGAGTTGGAGTACTCACTTTACTCCCTGCACCTTGTGTGCAGATGTAGGTATTTATACACCCGGTGGCGGGTTTTGGCTGACTGGAGGCAGAGTTATCGGAGTTTAGCGAGGTGACTGCCAGCGTTCGCAGCACCGCTTTTCTCCCTTTCGTTCATTAGTCCTATTCTGTATATTTCAGACCTCACAGTTGTATTCATACTTTAATAGATGCTCGTGACTTGTGACACCCCGGTTTGGGCTGTGTTTGGGTTGTATTCCGCACTTAATAAAGAAATCTCTGTTTAGACTGTGGTAATTTAATTATGTTAAAACTGTGAATCAATATTTAACTATCTTGAAAAGGGGAAATGGGTTGGTTGGCTGGCCTTGTCTTCACGAGAGGCGCCATCACGACCGGATTGGGGTTTGGGTCGTGACAACAAGCCACTTACCTCGAACCGGCTTAAAATCAACCCGAAACCAAGTTTTTGCCACGGGTACTTGACTCCAAATAGCCCAAATCTATTCAATTCAATTGCATATTGTAAATAACACTTCAAGTAACTGATTCTACAAATAAATTCTAAGCTAATACGCGAAATTAGGTAAAATGACCAAAATGCCCTCCGGGCCCACGTCTCGGAATCGGGTAAAATTTATATTTTCAAAATCCTCATAATCTCACGAGTCTAACCATATAAATATTACCAAAATCGGACCTCAAATGGTCCCTCAAATCACCACTTAAAACTCTCCAATTAACCAAGCCCTTACCCCAGATTTACCACTAATTTTCCTTCTAATTTCATGCTAAAATTGATAAAAATTACCATAATAACGAGTTTAGGTTCCAAAAATCTTACCTCCTTGAAGCTCCCTTGAATCCTCTCTCAAAAACCTCCCAAAAGCTCAAAAATCCGGATGAAAATGGTGAAGAATGGGCAAAAATCGCGACTGAACCTTTATATATGTTCTGGCCCAGGACTTCCGCACCTGCGGACATTTCCACGCTTCTGCGACCCCGCTTCTGCGGTCTAAACCACCGCACCTGCGGTTTTCACTTAAAGGGCCCTTTCGGCATCTGCGCTAAAATTACCGCACCTGCGCTATCGCAGGTGCGCTCCCTTAACCGCTTCTGCGGTTCCAGCTGATTCCCTCTTGGCCGCATCTGCAGCTCCATGCTCTCTTCTGCGAGTCCGCACCTGCAGTTCCCTAGCCGCAGGTGCGGTTATGATAGCAAATGGAAAATCTTCAGCTGCCAAACCAATTCCTAACTCTTCCGTTAACCATCCGAAATCATCCCGAGGCCCCTGGAACCTCAACCAAAAGCACGAACAAGTCATATACCACTATCCAAACTTATACCAATCCTTAAAACACCTAAAACAACGTCGAAACATCGAATCATCATCGAATTCAAGCCTAAGAACTTCAAATCTCTCAAAATACGCTTTCGATCAAAAAGTCTATCAAACCTTGTCCGAATAACCTGAAATTTTGCACACACGTCACATTCAACCCTACAGAGCTACTCCAACTTCCGCAATTCCATTCCGACCCCAATATCATAATTTCACTATCGAACTGGAAACTTCAAAAATTCAACTTTCGGCATTTCAAGCCTAATTAAGCTACGGACCTCCAAAACACAATCCGAACGTGCTCCTGAACCCGAAATCACCCAACGGAGCTAACGGAACCAATGGAATTCCATTCCGAGGCCGTCTTCGCACTGTTCCGACTAAGGTGCAAATTCTAAAACTTAACTCTCATTTAGGGAAGTAAGTGTCCCAAAACTCTCCGAAACTCCAAATAAATCCTCCCGGCAAACTCAGAGTAGCAGAAACAAACACGTGGAATGCAGTTAATAGGGGATCTGGGCGTTAATTCTTAAAACGACCGGCCGGGTCGTTACAGTATCAGAGTGGGTTGTCGGATTTTGTGAGTTTCATCGGGTTTCGAGACGTGGGCCCCACTGCCAACTTTTCGAGCGGAGTTGAGAATTTTTATAAATTGTTAAATTTCAAGCATTAGAGTATATTTTTAAACCCAACACGTGTAGCCCAATTTTGATAGCCGTCAACTCACTGTTTGATTTCTCTTACTAACATCCGACACTTGTGAAGAGCTTTATCTGCAAAGCCCTCTTCTTCAAACGTCTCTTCGCTTCATATCTCCACTGTCTTGCTCCTCCCCCGTGTCTTTTGGTATTTGCTACTGGGTAATCTTCTTCTCATCTTATGTTTGTATTGATTTATTTCAATCCTTGATAATATGCTAGGTATTTGTGTTTTTTCCTGAATAGTGAGGAGATTCCTGCAGACAAAGTGAAATATGTTAATAAATTTTGTTCTCAAGGTGATTGACAAAATTCTTCAATCAAATTTTCTATTAGATTTCTTATTCTTTTCTGATTATAAATATTATTTAGAGTTAAGATGGTATTCTTATGATGTTTTGAATTTTTCATGAAAGATTTAGTTTGCTTTCGCTTAAAATTCTAACCTAATTGAGGATATATTGTTGCGCCTCTATTTTTGTGCACTTCATTCAACTTTTCAGGATTTAATCCCACTTTTCATCCTTTTCAACTCTTTTAAAGTGTAGTAAGAATCGATTTGACGTTTGTGGACCGTGATAATTTGATTTTGACTGAGAAAAATAGGTTTCAACTACGATGTTTCACAATTTGTGATAGCTGTGTAATCCAACAGATGTGCCTTTTAATTTCACTGACCTTCTTTGTTTTATTTTCCTCTCATGGGTTACATAAAAAGCATGAATTTGTTTAAAAAATTCATGTCTAATTTGATATTTTCATGCCTTAGATGTGAGGATGGGTGAGATGCCCAGTTCTATTTAGTGTTCAAACTGATAAGAAATAGATAAACGATGTTTAATGGCATAATATAAGCAACATATAGAATGGGCAAAAATTCAATGTACATATCAGTTATGAAGCTGAGAAAGATGTGAATTAATGTTAATTTCACAAGCACATATATGTTTATAGATTATTGTAAAGAAACTGCAACTTGAAGCATACTCATTCATAACTTTGCTCAAATGATGATGAAGTTGGTTAAAAGGCGACAGAAAGGAATATAAATAGTCTAACAATTACTGAAATTAGAAAATCTCTCCCTAGCCTTGACTTCTGTATTCCATATTTTGTAGATTGCTACTGTTGAATTCCCTGAGGTACAGTGGGGTCTGAGGTTGAACGTCTGAGGAAAAAGGAATAGGCAAATGATTGATATACAAGGGCTTGGGTAAGTGAAAATTGTCAGAATGACCAGTTAACTAACATATTAACAACAACTTCTACATATATGGATAACCATCTTGCTTTGCAACAGCTTTAACTGATTATACAATTTTATCTTTGTTAGATGTACTACATCTTCTTGCAATTTATTTTTCAAAATTATTACTTTTCTGTGATTATATATACCAAAGTCTAAGTCGTTCATTTTTAGTCATTTCTACCTGCTGTAAAATTGTGTTATGTTTGCCATTTTATAACTCAATAACAATTATATGATTTCTTAATATTTGGTTGGCATTAGGTGACCCTCCAATGTATTTTTGTACAATTTGTAAACTCATTCCTGGGGGATATGGCTGGATGGGTATCGAATTTCACTAAAAAGATAAAAATAAAGTAGTGTCTTCTGAGCTTTAATGAAGGTGAGATATTCTGTTTTGTTGCACCCGCAGAGTATTTTACAGATGCAGAAATTATTGAAGAAATGTTTATCTTCGTTCCTAAACATATATATTTTCCAGTAGAATTTTCTTGATATTGTGCATCCTAAAGAGATGATCTTCAAGAAAAGGAGAATTGAATCTTTGAATGTGCAACTGATAAGTTACCTTAGAATACTATGTGTGGTAACCTAGAGTACGTGTTATGTGCAAGAAGTTATATTAACATGGTTCATGTCATACGAGATATGTTGGAAGTTTCATATAAAAGTTACTGTATTAGCATGGCTTTGTGTGGTATCTCTTCTTCTTCTTCTTCTTCTTTTTCTTCTTCTTCTTCTTCTTCTTCTTCTTCTTTTAAAAAAAAATTCTTTTATGTTACTTGCTTTTACCTTCAGATGACATGTATAAAAATTTAGCTTAGCAAATTTTTACCTTCTGCACAGGATGCCTCCATTTGAACCAAAATAACACTCAGACACATATAAAAGGTAAACTAAAAGTCTCACAAGAAACTTAAATAGGAAACATAAAAAAGGAAGAAGATTTTAGAAAACATAGTAGAACATTACATTTTATACACTGGTCCTCCTTTTACAAAAAGTGTGAATTCTTTCATACAAGCATTACAGTTTTCAAACCTTTCGTCATTAGCTAGATCTGGCATGGACAAGTTTGAAAGGGAAAATGACTTATATAAATATTACCAGTTTAACAATGATAGGTATATGGCAAGGTTTTTCTATGGATGTGCATAAGATTGTGCAAGTGGATCTCAAATTTCCTGCCAAGCCAATTGTCTCATCAGTTGCCAAGGACCTCATTAGTAGTACGTAATCTCGGGTCTAACTTGTTCTTTTTTATTCGTGTTTCTGGGATTTAGATGCTTGTAAGCGTTCTACCCAGATCCTTAATTGTGACAATTAGTCTAAAATAATCTAGCAAACAATTATTGGGATTTCCTTTCGCGGCCAGACATTTGATGTGTAGTACTGTGGGTGGATTTTGCAGCAAGAGATATTAATGCATACAAGGTAGTAGAATAGAAAAAGAGGAGTATAGGTGAGAAATCATCAATGTAGATATGAGCGGTGAAGCAGATGCTGCTAACACATATTCATATTTGTTTACAGTTTGTTCCATTTATTCTTTTTTGTGGAATACTTCTTTTTACCTTTTGGTGTTCCGTCTATTTGTTAGTGAATATGTGTTAAATCTGTCTTTGATTTTGTTAGTTATTTCAGCCTTAACTTCTATAATTTTATGCATTTCGGCTGCAGTTAACGTAACTAATAGTATTGATGAAAGGCAGAATTTTTCCAATACAATCCTTGCCTGGGATACAAATTTTGAAACAGGGATATTGCAGAAATCATATATGATATTATATACTTATGTAGATGTCTCACCCAATTGAGTATGTAGTTATCAGCCATAATTATTGCAGTCTGTTCCATACAGACATAATATAATGTAGAATCCTAACAATAGATTCTTATAGAGTAAAAGCTGAAGCTTAACAGTCCGATTTATCTCAAATTTGGTTATTGTGAAATGTTATTGCTTCTTTTATTTTGCTTATTGTTGCTTCTTGTAACAACTTTTTTAAAGAACTATTGGGCCCGGGCCAAAGCCCCACTAATATATACACACACTAGGGGAGCTTAGAAGAGGAAAAAAAAGAAAGCAGCTTCCAGCGTGATTTTCGCCATGACAGCAGCTGCTTCCACGCATCTGAGCTTTTGTGCCTCCACGAGTATCCCTTGTCATTCCACATATATATATAATATATATATATATATATATGTCAATTAGATTACATAGATAATATACTTATTTTTAAGATTATAAATCTCATCTTATAAAATCTTTTATGTAAATATGATGATGCAAAATTTTCTTTACACGCACAATATGTAAAAAAAAAAATTCTCAATAGACCCACGCCCTCTTGCCCATCTCTCTAACTACTTTCTCTTCTTTTCTGCCAAGTAGGATAAATGACGGGATTTTGACCTAATTATACGTCAAGTGGACGAGTTAGGCCAAATCTGAACAGGTAAAAGCAATTGAAAAAGATATTAGGACCTATGTGCGGTAAAATTGGGGATAAAGTTACCCCCGATTTTCCGATAAAGAAACGAGAGGGAGGCACGATTAGGCATGACCTCGAGTAAACCCGAGGGGTTCCACGTATCAGAGCCCGGGGAGGACGAATGGTGCACCCTGGACCAGATACGGCTGAGCATCAAGTCCGAGCAGAGTAAAGGTGTAATGACACGATTGGTCATTTTGAGAATTTAAGCTCCGTTCAGTGGTGTAAGGTCTGGAACAACTTCATAATATGAGTATCGACTTGCTTGCATGGTTGAATTCAGTTAACGGATGATTCAGAGTCAAATTGGAAGAAAAAAATATAGTTTTGGGAGTTTAAGCGATGAGAATTTGACTGGAATTTGACTTTTGAGTAAACGGCCCCGGAATGGGTTTTGGGTGATATCAACAGCTTCGTGTGGTGATTTTGGACTTAGGCGTGCATCCGGATTCAGATTTGGAGGTCCGTAGGGTAATTTGAGCGTTTCGGCGAAAGTTGGAAAAGTTGAGGTTTGGAAAATGGAGAAGTTTGACTCATAGTTGACTTTGGTGATATCGGGATCGGAATACGATTCCAAGAGTTGGAACAGCTCCGTTATGTCATTTTGGACTTGTCTGCAAAATTTGGCGTCATTCCGGGTTGATTTGATAGGTTTCGGCACGAGTTTTGGAAGTTGGAAGGTTCGCAAGTTCCTAAGTTCGATTCTTGGTGTGATTCGTCGTTTTGGCGTTGTTTGATGTGATTTGTGACCTCGAGCAAGTCCGTGTTAGGTTATATGACTTGTTTGTGTGTTTGGACGGGGTCGCGGGGGCCTCGGGTGTGTTCCGGGTGGGCTACAGGTCATTTTCCCTTGTTTTTGAACTGCTGTTTTCTGCTTCTGGTATCCTTTTTCGCGATCGCGAACCGCCTTTCGCGTTCGCGAAGCGTTGTTGCTGACCACCTAGAAATCCTTCTTCGCGTTCGCGTAACACGCCTCGCGTTCGTGAAGCTCTGCCTTATCATTCTTAGCGTTCGCAGCCACCTCCTCGCGTTCGCGAAAGCATTTGTTCTTTACTCTCCGCGTTCGCGTCCCTTAGCTCGCGTTCGTGAAGGCTTTTCTTGGCAGCTTGAGTTCCCTTCTTCGCGAACGCGATTTTCCTTCTGCGTTCGCGATGCACAAAATCTGGGCAGACAGAATATAATTTCCTAATCGAGGGTTACACCATTTTCACCATAACTTGACTTGTGGAGCTCGATTTTGAGCGATTGTTTTGAGGTCTTTTCACACAAATCGATTGGGTAAGTGTCCTTCACCTAAAATCTAACATATTCCATGATTTTACCTTCATTTTTATCATTTAAATTGTGTTTTGGGTTGGGGAAGAAGTTGGTTTTTGAAGAAAATTTCTTAAAATGAAAAATTGTGATTTGAGGGACCAAATGGTATTGGAATTTGATAAATTTTGTATGGTTGAACTCGTATCGGAATGGGTATTCAGTTTTCGTAAAATTTGTTGGGTTTCGAGGTGCGAGCCCAGGGGGTCGACTTTTGGACCGATTTTTGGTTTTTGTTAAAGATTGAGACTTTATGATCCGGAATAGTTTCTTATGTATTTTATTTGTGCTTTGAAGTCAATTTGGTTAGATTTGAGCCGTCCGGAGATCTTTTCACCAGAGAAGTGCATTTTAGAGTATCGGTGTGTCGTTTTTGAGGTAAGTATCTTGCCTAACCTTGTGTGGGGGACTTCTCCTTAGGATTTGAGTGTTCTATGTTGATTGTAGTTCGTGTACGCGAGGTGACGAGTGCGTGCTCAGACTTATTTGTGAAAAATTGGTCTTTTAGAGTTCTTAGGTCCTTATATTCACTGTGTATGAGTGTGTTCTTGACATGACTGAGTTTCCTATTTACTAGTTTCACATCTACATGCTTGATTGGAAATAATTGCTTCATGATTCACTCTTATTGCTTAACTGACTCCTATTTGATTTAATTGAAGAATTTCGCATCTCCTATTGTCATGCTATCTTTTCATAGCTGCTTGTCTTATTTGAGAATCATTATTATCCTTCCTGGATTTTTGTTTAGTCATAAGCGAAGCTAAAGATCATCTTTCCCTAATTGAATTGTCGAATATCCTCGAAATTGTCCAACCTTAAAAGAAATTAGATAACCTATATCTTTGTTGACTTGCCCTTATTTGGGACTACTTGACTCGCGTTGATTTCCGTGTTATTGACTTGCATATTGTGGGATCGTCGCTATACGTTAGTTTTTCCGTGTTGAACTGTTCCCTTTATGCCAGCATTTTTTTGTGGTTATTCCTTGGGAGCTGGTTCTATCGCTTCCTTGTAATTTACAGTCCTTAAGTTGATTTAGTTGTCTTACCTTGTATTATTGTCATTGTTGTTGTTGTTATATGTATCGTGGTGATGTACGAGCTTTCTGTTGTGCTGTGATTGTTATTTCTGTTGGTTGTGCTGCGTATTTACTTTGGGACTACAGGACGATATCCCGGGAGATCCCCCTGCATGTTTACTTTGGGACTGCGGATCGGTATTCCGGGAGATCCCCCTGCATGTTTACTTTTGGGACTACGGGATTGCACCCAGGAGATTCCCCTGTACTGGATATTTACCTTTGGGACTACGCGACTGCACCCGGGAGATTTCCCTGTACTGGATATTTACTTTTGGGACTACGGGATTGCACCCGGGAGATTCCCTTGTACTGGATATTTACTTTTGGGATTACGGGACTGCACCCGGGAGATTCCCCTGTACTGGATATTTACTTTTGGGACTACAGGACGATATCCTGGGAGATCCTTTGCACATTTACGTTTGGGACTACGGGACGATATCCTGGGAGATCCCCTGTTAAAATCATTGTGTTCTGAGCTGATGTTTTCACTGATCCTATCCCTGTGTAAATATTATAGGTGTTGTCCGTTCCATTCCTTATACTTACTAGTTGGTACGAACTATGTTAGGACACTTGCACAAGCATACACGTGGTTAATCACCTTTATCGGGTAGGAGGCTCTTTGAGATTTCTGAGTATAGACGCACACCCTTGTTATTTGCCTTCCATGTGAGAATGACTCTTTTGGGGCACGTGAGTTGTCAGTATGATCAGGAGGTGTGTCGAGGGCACAGGATGCCAAGTGTTAGGGTTCAGGTGTTGAGACCTGTATTGTATAAATATGAGATGAGGTGTCACGGGGTGACTTATATTCGAAGGTTATATTTTTGAAAAGATTATATTTGGAAGTACTTATTTTTAATTAACTATTTTGAAATGTCACAGGGTGACTTATACTCTATGAGAATTTGTTTGAAAAGATTATATTCGAAAGCATTATTTTGAAAGAAACTCTTTTGAAAAGAACATTTATTTGAAGGAAGTATATTTTGAACCATTTTTATCACTTGAAAGGGGTTTGATTATCTGATTGATGCTTGCTGGTTAAGACTTAAGGTGAGAATTATCAAAGTTGTTGGGTTATGACTTGTCTTTATCGTATTTGTGATTTGGGATTTGGACTGTCTCCTCGTTTACCTTTCTGTGTTTTCCTTATGGTGTTCCGTCGAGTACTTATTGTTTTCTCTCCTTATCGCAATTACTGTATTGTTAGTCGTATCGCGTAGTCTCTATGTAAGTATCATGTTCTGTTTATTGGACTAGTAGGTGTCTTGACTATTCCTCATCACTACTCCACCGAGGTTAGTCTAGATACTTACTGGGCGCCGCTGTGGTGTCATACTACACTTCTGCACATTTGTTTTGTGCAGATCAGGGTATTGTTCGCTAGTAGCTGTGCGGATTCTTGCCGAGGAGACTCAAGGTAGCCATGCTGATGCGTTCGCAGGCTTCGGAGTCACCTTCCTATTTTATATTCACACTGTTGTACTTATTTCCATACAGTTGTGTTTAGAAGTTATAGCGAAACTCTGTAGAGCTTATGACTTGTACTACCAGGTTTTGGGAATTATAAATTTTGTAGAGATTTCTGCTTCAAGACTGTTAAATTTAATTTATTATTGTGGTATTTCAACATGAGTTAGGCTTACCTAGTCCCTACGACTAGGTGCCATCACGATTCCCAAACGGAGGGAAAGTTGGATCGTGACAAAAGGTTCGAGACTAAGGATAAAAACGATTAGGCACGATAAGCAGGGAGCCGTAATATCCGCCCTCAACAGAATGTTACGGTGCGAATCTCGCCCAATATCAACTGCAGATCAATATTTACTAGGAGGAGAAGATGTTTTACCTTATTTAGGCTTGTACTAGGATTGAAGCTCCCCTACTATATAAAGGGGAGAACCTTTTCATTTTAAAATCACTGTTCGCATGCATATCAAAGCAATAAAAGTTCATTTTTGTTCTCTAGCTATTGTTCATAGTGTTCTTCAGCTGCATATTTACTTAGTTGCAACCGAGCCTGTCTCAAGGGCTCAACCGAGGTTAATTTTCAGTGTTCATCCAAAAGCCAAGCTTATTTTTCCATCACTCTTGGTTTGACATTTTTCTTCTCTTTACTTTAATTATTTTCTGTTCATAGATCATTCGTGTTAAATTAAGTCACGTATCCTTTAAACCACGTACAAATTTAATTCTTATTCATTTTAAGGGTAAACAGTTTGGCGCCCACCGTGGGGATAAGGATAATGGTGGTGATTTAATACGAATCTCCATACACTACAACATTTTAGGCCTATGACCACCCCGAAAAAGTGTGGCCTAAACTAGCAAAAAATGTGGCCTTTGATCAAAGGCCACACTTTTCGACTTTAGGCAACGCTTTATAGGGGGTGGCCAAAACTAGCGTAACCTTTGACCTACGGGCACGCTTTTCAACTGTTGTCTTACCATCCACGCTTAAAAGCGTGGCCTATTAGATAACAAAGACAACGCTTATTACACCCCATATGGGAACACTTTTATACCTTACAGCTACACTCGGAAAACGTGGCCTTTGTTAACTTATAGGCCACACTAGTTAAGCGTGGCTTCTAAATGGACACTTACAAAACATGACCTACAAACATATGGCCACCCTATTAAAGTGTGGCAATTTGGCTAGAGTATATAATTTATATTTTAATTATTTTTAAAATTTACATTTTGCATAATACCCTGTAAGTACAGTTATTTCAAACATATGCGTTATTATCATATATTTTGATGATATAAAGAACTAAATTAGCTAATAAGTACCAAAAATAATCAAATGAATATACATACTAATAAAACAATGAGTCAAATTGCCCATTAATAGTAAACTTTACAAAAGTGAATATATTCATATAATATCATGAATATTAGACATCCAAGTTATCCAAAAAATCTTCGCATTCACATTAAGATCAAATTGACTTTCCGCCACCATTTCCAGTTGCATCACCCACATTCACCTACACATAAAGAAATTATAATTGGATAGAAACTAAACTTTGATCGTTCGTCAAGAAGAACAAAGACTAGGATAACATATAGTAACACCATGTTTTGGATATTTTTCAGTCACATATAAGTAAACAAGATGTGTGTTGCTCAGGCTGAGCCCGGGCCCGACATATTGGTCCATGAAATATAAAATATATTAATATATTTTATTTTCACTTAATAAAAAGTAAAGAAACCATGTAAATCCAAATATGTCAAAGCAATACAAGAACGTTGAAAAGTAACAAAGAAATGCGAGAAACATGAGATTTGCTTGAGGGAATGTGCACGGGTAAACAGATGAAGCACCAAAGTATTACACCATGTTATGTCCAATTTAAATTGCACAATACAAAACCGTATACATCAGTGACTCTAATCTGTCACCCAAGATAGGCTCGTTCTCTTAGGAAACTTGAGAAGTAAGAAAAGATAAATAAGTTGAAGGTAAGTGTTGGATTTCCTAAATGAAATATGGTTTTATTATTTTTGAGCTTTGAAGATTCTTCAGTGTGTGGCTATCTATAGACCAGGGTCCAAGAACTTGAGACGGCACTTGAAGGAAAAGAAAAAGATAATGAAAATTTGAGAACTTTGAGAGCTGCCAAGAAAAACTGAGTTGTATCAAGGAAGCAAAGAACCCAAAGTTGACCGACGTTCATATGAGAATCAGAATAAGGCACCTGCTGCAACAGAAGTAGATTTATACATAGTCACTGGCTCATGCGATGATTTATCTAGACCAAGGAGAAAAAGAAAGTATAAGTCTAAGGAAAAGAGTATACAAAACACGGCAGAAGATATTATAACTGGTGGAGTCAAGTGCAGGGATTAGAAAATAAGGATGGAATCTCAGGTTCAAGGAATTCCCCTGTTATTATTCTTGACGATGATACTGATCTTCCGCTTCTAGATGACGTTACACAACTTATTGCTCTGCTTTTACTCTCTTGGCGGAGATTTAAGTTCATTTGGTGAAAAGAAAATGAGTCAACAAGTACTTGATTCCTCTAACACTGAGAGAAAATCCCAGGATATACCTGCTTTTCTGGTGGATTATTAGGTCCTGATGGGACTTACTGGCACTTGAGAAAATGGTGCAAGAAGGTTAAGGACAATAGATCTGGATCACTGTCTTGAGGATTGCAAGGATCAGGTGTGACTGCTGTTGATTTGATTGCTGTAGGAGCTGACGGTAGAGGCGGTTGGATCAAAGTTCTGCGATCAATGAATCCGGGATCATTGGCAGCTCTTAACACCTTTATTTGCTTATAAATGATACATGTTCAGTTGCTGCTCCTACCTTTCTGTTACAGTTACTAAGCAAACTTAACTTCATGTATATTACATACATGGCACAACTCGCAAATGGAAGCACAATCAAAGTTATACTTGTACTTACTAGTATTTATGGAACTCTTCCCATAGTTGTATGAAGTAGCTTATGTATCTACTTGATTAATTGTTTATGAAACTGTTTTAAAAGACTAAAGCTATAAAAGTGAAGGCTTATTTGTTTATTTTCTCAGCAGGATAAAAATGAGAGTGTCCTCATTCAAGAGATACAAGTATGACATGAAATCAAGTAGTTCCCAGTCTCAAGGATGCTTGCATATAGATAGCTTCTTCAGAAGAGCCAGTAGATAGCCTTATAATCTGTAGCACTTGATCAAATCAAATTTGTATCAGACACTTGTATCACAGGAGGAGAACCACAATAATGCTTACCATATATCCGACAATATTCCAGAGAAAGATCACAGGGATATCAAAATATATTTCAATAAAATGTTTACCTTTTGAGAAGATTCATTAAGTAGGTTGCCCACAAGTTCTTCCGAAGCAGTTATAAGTGGCTATATGTACCGATGAGGACGCTCATAAAAGATAAAACAAATGAATAAAAAAAAACAAATGAAAGAAAATTATGATTTGTTAAGGAACAAAAGGGTCTCATAATGCAGTTCAATTTCTTGGATTCATATAATTCACTTCATCAAGCATGCAAGCAATAACTTATCGAATATAAATGGCTGCCTTAGGTCTATTGGAGCAATCGAGTGAAATAAAAGGAGATTCAACGACAAAATCTAACCTAGCAGATATTAAATAGACACAAATTGGAAACAGGAAAAGAGAGATAATTTTAGCTTCATTACACTCTCTTAGCGAAATGCCATTTTCCTTCTCTTTTCTTTGGGCCAGAGTTTAATGTGCTAGTGAATTACTTTATCATATAAGTAGTCCGGCAGCAGAAGCTCCAACTACAATTTATTGTTAGTACCTATGGCAATATTGAAAATGTAAATGATAAACTCTAGGTAGTAGACTGGATGAATTAAGCCATTGACATGTGAAGATGAAAAAATAAGCTAACCTTTTATTCCTCTTTTGTTCTATAATAAGTAAAATATGAATAACTTACCACAGTATCTCTGTAAGCAACATGAACATCAAATATGAAGCTTCAAAGCTGTAAATTATAGTCCAAATCCATGTGAAATGAGATGTCCATATAGTTACTAATATTAGAAAAGATTTAACAAATATTAGATGCAAAAATGATAAGTTTATTTTCTTCCCTTTTATTATCATGAACCTAGTTTACAATTTTTTAGCAGTGAAATCAAAATTAGCTTAAAATAACCGGCTAGAACTTAATTCAGTTATCATCAAAGCAGAAGTGCTCCAGGTGGCAAATCTTTCAACTATAATTCCGGACATATATATGCTTACATATTCATCACACAAATGCGCAGATAAAATACTCAAAAAGAAGTTTCTATAAATTGAAACCTGTTATACATTCTCTCTTCTGGTGAACATAAAATTTCCGGAATTTACTAATGGCATCAAATGATGTACTCTTTATCTTACTCGCCTCGGCTTCCATCAACCTCATTGCCCCTACTACAAGCCCATCTAATTCTTTTTTTACCCGTTGAACATAAAATTAGAACAAATTAAGTAGTTATAGTAAGTCATTTTGCCAACTTCAGTATAGATCGTAAGTAATAATTTACATGACATAAATGCATTACTGACCTTGCAAAATTCTAAAAAAGTATGTAAAGAATAAAAGTCATATTTTTCATAAGTGTCGAATAAATATTGCCAATGCCACGCGTACTCTTGCAAAATTAATAGATCCCATCCGATGCCTCTACTTTTGTTTTTTCCTGTTTTCAGAATTTTTATTGCACCTGGCCTAGCACCAAAAGAAGTTTACTAATTAATAAATCAAAAAGGAAAAAGAATATAATGCAACAATATGTTCAAGAGTAGAAATGCACAGTATAATCTTACTTGGACATCTGAATGTGCAGAAATGCAGAACGTTCTGCAGAAATGCATAAAAAAACTATGCAGAAATACAGAATCGCAGTGCAAAAATGCATAAACTGTAGAAATGCAGTGCAGAAATGCAAAAATACTGTGCAGAAAGCAGAGAATGCTAAAATAATGTGCAGAATTGCAGAAATTGCTGGAATGCTATGCGAAAATGTAGAAACACTATGCAGAATTGCAGAAATTGCCGAAACACAGTGCAGAAATGCAGAAAATACAGAAAAACTGTGCAGAAACGCGAAAATACTGTCCACATATGCAGAAATTTCTGAAATGCATGAAGCAAGGGAAATAAAAATTATTATACACATGATGTTCCCATCCTATGATGCCATTCATGTGAACTAAAAAAACACCCATGAAATAATAAGTTGATTTAACACTTGAAAACCCTAACACAAAGAACAATCGAAGCCACAATTAAAGCCTAATGAAGAGAAATTTTAGCAAACCAATCGAAGGCCACTATCAGCAAACAATTCCAACAAACAAGTAGTAAGGTTTCCTTGTTTTGTCAATTTTGTTGGAGTATCAATAACTCTATTTAACTTTCAATAGAAACTAATCAAATCAGTATTTTTCCTTCGCGTTTCGATTCCAGTTTTTTTCTTAATTAGGCGTAGACTTGAAGTCCAGTCTAAGCGACAACGACACAGCAACAAAATACCCAGAAGAATCGGGGTTTAAGCTGTAGAGGAATATGTAAAGAAACAAAATAATTTTAATTAAGAGATTATACCTTTTGAATGCTGAATTTCTCTTTCTTAGATGTAGGTATTGGGTCAATGGAGAAGAAAATTTCAGCCGGTGCTGGATTTGGTAGCGGTGGAACCAGCGACGTGGTGGTGGCCGAGATGGAGATTTATGAGTCAATAATAATTAGAGAGGTGGAGTCAAAATTTGAGGAAGTGTTAATTTCGTTTTCCTTTCAAAATAGGGGGAAATTTTCGCTGACCAAAATAATGGAGGGAAATTTTTTATGAAACTTTTTTCTTTATTTTAGAACACACTTGTTAAGTGTTGCTTTTATTATTAAAAAGAAAGCACGATTTAAAAGCGTTGTATATAGATGGATAAGTGTTGCCAAATACTTTATGATTTGGCAATACTTAAAATACGTTGTCTTTCCATTTATAAAGGACACTTTAGAAACGTAGCTTAAACTTCTGTGGCCAAAAGCTCAAAATAAAGACTACACTTATAAAGCATTCCTATAGACACTTTTGGCTACGCTTTCTAAGCGTAGTCTAAAATTAGTGTGGTCTTAGGGCTAATTTGTTGTAGTGATAACACACCTTATTTTACACTTGTTCTTTGAATTTTGATTTCAGGTTAATCTAAAAATTTCAAATTCTTAGTCTGCTCACTTGAACGTTGACACCGAGTCAGGCCACCACAACGAAAACAATAACTTAGTACCTAGCAATGACGTACCCCTTGTTGATCCCAATAGTGTCCCAATCGCTGACCCAGTTGAATCTAACTCACAGGTTGCCATCAACATCAACCTGCCCACTGATCCTGAAAATAGCATTCTCAGGGGACCCCGGCCTTCGGCTCAAGAAGCACCCGAAGGGGGAGGTGATGGAGTCATCTTGCGATTGATTTTTTAAATGTTTCAAGCTCAACATGCGGCAATAGTATAGCTATAGACCTAAAGTCACACCCAGAACAGGATCGACCTCGAGCGGGTTAGAGAAAACGCTCGAAAAGATGAGCAGATTGCCATGGAACCGGATGAGTTCGGGACCGGGGAAACTTCCGAGGTGATGAAAATGCTTGAAGCACTAACAAAGCGGTTGGAGTCTGATGAGAAAAAGATTGAGGCAAATGACAAGAAGGTGGAAACTTACAATTCGAGGGTTGATCATATCCCGGAAACGCCTCCAATAATGAAGGGGCTGGATTCCAAAAAATTCATTCAGAAGCCTTTCGCCCCGAGTGCTGCACCGAAGCCAATTCCAAAGAGATTCCGAATGCCCGACATTCCCAAATATAACGGGACCACATATCCGAACGAGTATAACCTCCTATACATGCGCAATAAAAGGCAATGACCTAGAATACGACAAGTTCGAGTCGGTGTTATTGAAGAAATTTGGTAAAACCTTGTCCAAATGAGCGATGATATGGTACCATAAGTTGCCTCCAAATTCCATTGATTCATTTGTTATGCTTGTAGATGAATTCATTAAGGGCCATGTTGGCGCCATCAAGGTCGAGACGAGGAAATCAGACCTCTTCAAAGTCAAGCAGAGGGATAACGAGATGCTTAGGGAGTTCGTGTCAAGGTTCCAGATGGAGAAAATGGATTTGCCCCTGGTCACAGATGATTGGGTCATTTAGGCGTTCACCCAAGGGCTCAACCCCCGAAGTTTTATTGCTTCTCAACAATTGAAGCAAAACTTGGTGGAGTACCCGGCGGTTACTTTGGGCGATGTCCATGATATACGGCTAAAAATGCATATTTTTCATAGGTACATGAGTTTTTGTAGTGAATTATGCTCATTACGTGCATTCTTATGTGTAGGAGCAAGTTGGACGAAAAGTGAGCAAAATACGTTGATTCGGGACCAAAAGACAAATGAAGAACTTTGCTCGTTCATTCTCGCGTGCACACGAGAGAGTGAACAAGCTAGCTGAGGAAAAAATGAAAAAAAAACAGCAAACTAAGCTAAAAAGGCATGGAAGTGCACAAGAGATTAGGAGACAAAGAAAAAGAGAAGTACTTTGCTCATTCACTCTCGCGTGCACACGAGAGAGTGAACGAGCTAACCTGAAAAGTCTTTTCCAAAGTTGGCTTGTATTGTTTCGCCCCACGCTAACCCTATTCCATATAAATAGTCCTCAAACTCACTTTTGAAGGGGAGATATTCGACCTAAGGAGGAGATTCGACCTAAGGAAGAGGAAATTCGACCTTAGGAGGGGAGTCGACCTAAGGAGGCAAGAACACGCAAGGAGCAAGGCGGAGAATTTTTCTACGAGTTTTTCACTTTCTTATTCCTATTTCCATAATTGGGAAAATCATAACTCTAGACCTCTTTAATCTTTTTTCCAACCCTTAGTATCTCTAGTTGCTAATTTACTTTTTAATTTGTTAGTTAATTAGTTAGACATAAGAATCTTGATATTTATAGCTTAGGAATTATTCGAGCTTGTCTTCTTAGTGATGCTTAACAGTTACAACGAAACCCTAGTTCTCTGTGGGATTCGACTCCGAACTCTTAGACCGGATTATATTTGCAGTGACCGCTTACCCTTTTTTAGGACTAGAGTTGGGCGTGATCAAATTTTGGCGTCATTGCCGGGGAACTAACGGTGTCGTTATAGCTGTATATATTGCTAGATTTCAAGTTTGAAATTTTATTTTGTTTTGTTTTCTTCTTTAATTTTCTTTTATTCTACCTTTTGATTTGAGAAACATGACATCTTGGAATTATAGGTGTTTAGGTGTTGGTCATTCTACTTTTGATACTTATATATATTGCGAAGGAAACCACCCGTGGAAAAATTATCAAAATTTTCCTGAGAGCGAGTTATGTGCACCAATTCAATCTTATTCTTGGAATATGTGTGGTCTGTGGTGGTCAAGATAGTCACTTTCATGGTTGTGCTTATATTTCATATCCTCTCCAAACCCCTTACTATGATAGTTATGCTTTTTCTTGTGAAGTTAATAGGAACAAAGAACCAGGAGAAGTTGAATTGAAAGAGATAAAAGATATGTTAAAGTGCCTTTTTAGATCAAAATGATGCGAAAAAAATGCAGATAGAAAGGCAAGATGCAACTCTTGGAGGCTCAAGTGAGTCAACTAGTTGAAGCTTTTAATGCTCAACACATTAATATTGTGGATAGTAGCCAAGAAGAGCGTGAATTAGATGCAGAGATTCAGGTGCTAATGGAGGAGGTCAGAGTAGAATATCAACAATCTAGCCAACTACAATTTGAGGATGTCGATGTTGAAAACATGAGACTAGAGTCAGCCAAGGTCATTGAGGATATAAATTTTGTTTGCTCTAGTATCATTGATGTTGAGGATGTTGAAAGTCCTAAAGTTCATGTGTTTGAGCGTATTGGTCTTCACTCCAAATATTTTTTCACATTGTGTTTGGATGATGATATGTAAATAAAGACATCCAAGCCAATTGAGGAGTCAAGGGATGAGGAACAAAGTGCCTACATTCTGACATTTTTCGTGCTAGAAAGACAGGATTACACATCCCATCTAAAGGCCAAGAAGCGTAGAATATTATATTATTTTCTTCGGCCAGATAGATTTATTCCACTGCCTTAAGAGCATAATCATAATCTTGAATCAAAACTTGGGGTCCAATTCATAAGTTCGAGGTGGAGGCAAAAAATGATTCACGTCGTGCCGCAACGTTAAATCAGGCACTTGTTGGGAGGCAACCCACCTTTACTGCTTTCATTGATTTTTTGTTTTTTTTAAAATTATTTTTATTGTATTATTTTTTTGTCACGACCCAACCCCCGCTCCGGTCGTGATGGCGCCTCTCGTGAAGACAAGGCCAGCCAACCAATACATTTTGCCTTTTCAGAATAGTTAATGTTAATTAACAGTTTTAGCATAATTAAATCACCACAATTTAAACAAAGATTTCTTTATAAAGTGCGGAATACAACCCAGACACAGCCCAAACCAGGGTGTCACAAGTCACGAGCATCTATCAGAGTATAAATACAACTACAAGGCCTAAAATATACAAAAGAGGACTGATAAACATACGGAAGAAATGCGGTGCTGCGAACGCTAGCAGTCACCTTGCTAAACTCCGATAAGCTTAGCCTTCGTTCAGCTCAAAACCCGCTACCGGGTGAAACAAATACCTGCATCTGCACACAAGGTGCAGGGAGTAAAGTGAGTACTCCAACTCAGTGAGTAATAAAGGTAAATAACAACTGAGCAGTAAGAAATCACGTATAACAAATCATCATGTTGTATAGAGCAGTGTAAAACCCTTTGAGAAAAGCAGTGAAGCAGTGAAATCTTTAGAAAAAAACATCTTTGCTCAGTTTAAACCTCTTTTGGAAATGACTTTTTCAGCGGTTACGCAAATGAATGCAAAACAACCAGTGCGGATAAGCACAGAAAATCCGCCCCTCGGGCACAACACTCAGTTATCAGGTAATGCCAGGCAATCAGGTAGATATTGCATGAAGTAGCACAGACAACAGACAATGGCAGACAAATGAAATAAGATAAACACATAGAACAGTACCAGTACCGCTGCGGCGTGCAGCCCGATCCACATATTGCTGCGGCGTGCAGCCCGATCCGTTTATCGTCGACGGTGCTCACTAGGGGTGTGCAGACTCCGGGAGGGGCCCCTTACGGCCCAAGCGCAATATCAAGCCATCTCGTGGCATCAAGTCTAGGCCCTCAGCCTCATATCAGTATCAGTATAACACTGCTGCGGCGTGCATCCCGATCCAAAAGTATCCTCACAACACAGGCCCTCGGCCTTACTCAGTCAAAAATCGCATAGGCCCCTCGGGCAACGGTAAAACATGATGCTCAGCCCAAAAATAGTATTGGAAATATCATTTCAAGTGTTAAAGCAAAATAAACTTGGCTAAGTTTTGAAAACAGTGGAAAATACATGACTGAGTTCAAGTATAGAATCAAAACAGTGAGGAAATATCAACAACCATCCCCGAAGGGGTTCAAATAATTAGCACGAAGCCCAAATATGGCAATCAGCCCAAATTATGATGATAACAAATAAGTTTCAGTCAAATATGCAGTAAAATCATCAATCGGGACGGACCAAGTCACGATCCCCAACAGTAAAAGACCCCACGCTCATCATCCAGCGCGTGTCTCGCCTCAATACAGCACTACAATGTGCAATCCGGGGTTTCAAACCCTCAGGACATCATTTACAATCATTACTCACCTCGAACCGGCTAAATCTCTAGCTCGCGACGCCTTTGCTCCTCAAATCGGCCTCCACGCGCGTCGAATCTATCCAAAATCAGAACGAATACGTCACAATATGCTAAGGGAACAAAGTCCAAGCGAAAACAATCGAAAAATATCGAAAATCCCGAAATTAGCAAAAATCCGAGCCCCGGGCCCACTTCTCAAAATTCAGAAATTTTCACATCAACGGGTTCCTTATCTCGCCACGAGTTCATACATACAAAGAACACAAAAATCGGAGTTCAAATCACCCCTCAAATCCCTATTTGAAGCCCTCTTAAACTCAAGCCCTAATCTTCCTTTTTAGCCTTTCATTTCCTTTAATTACAGCCATAAATTCATGAAAATCTACCATAGAATTGAGTTTTAGGTCCAAAATTCCTTACCTCAACGAAGTCTCTTGGTTTCCCTCTTCAGAATCGCTCCAAAAACTCCAAGGTCGAAGGCAACAATGGTGGAATAACCCCAAAATCGCGCAATGAAATAACATATAAGGTCTGCCCAGGCCTTTCCGCATCTGTGGCCCAAGTTCCGCTTCTGCGGTACCGCATATGCGGTCCAACCATCCGCTTATGCGGAAATTCATTAAAGTCCAAAACCACTTCTGCGGTCCACTAGCCTCTCGCATGTGCGACACCGCACCTGCGGTCCCCACACCGCAGGTGCGAAAACACCAGAAGCAACATATTTTTTTGAAATCTCCCAAGTTCAAAATCTTCCCGTTAACCATCCGAAATCACCCCGAGGCCCCCGGGACCTCAACCAAAAGCACCGACGCATCCTAAAACATCATTCAAACTTGTTCCAATCATCACAACACCTCAAACAACACCAAAAATCAAATTACATCGATTTCAAGCCTAAGTTCTTCTAAAACTTCCGAAACACACATTTGATCAAAAACCCAACCAAATCACCTCCGAATGACCTGAAATTTTACACACACATCCCAAATGACATAACGAAGCTACAACAACTCTCAGAATTCCATTCCGACCCTCGGATCAAAATCTGACCCATCAATCGAAATTCGCCAAAAATACTAACTTCGCCAATTCAAGCCTAATTCTACATCGGACCTCCAAAACCAATTCCGATCACGCTCCTAAGTCATAAATCACCCAACGAAGCTAACCAAATCATAAAAACTACGATCCGAGCTCATCTACAAATAAGTCAACTCTTGGTCAAACCTTTCAAATTCATTCCGATTTTCCTGAAAACCAAAACCAACGACTTACATCAGTCATAATACATCACACGGGGCAAGCCATGCCCAAGAACTGGCGATCAAAGTGCAAAAGCTCAAAACGACCGGTCGGGTCGTTACATTTTTAGTATAGCTTTTGATTTTCTAGGAGCATGAGTGTCACGACCCAAAATTCCTCTGAAGGAGTCGTGATGGCACCTAGTCTCTAAACCAGGTAAACCTAACATTAACTGAGTACATTTATATTTGCAAATTTTAATTTAAATAACTATTAACAAATTACAATTCCCAAAACTGGTGGTACAAGTCATGAGCCTTTCTAAGAGTAGTTATACAAAATAAATACATCCCTGTTCCGAAACAAAAGGAAATAAGTACAAGTGAAGGTGACTCCGAGGCCTGCGAACGCTGCAGCAGGTTTACCTTGAGTCTCCACCGCAACGACCCGCACAGCTACTACCGACCAAATACCTGGATCTGTACACAAAAATGTATAGAAGTGTAGTATGAGCACACCACAACGGTGCCCAGTAAGTATCAAGACTAACCTCGGTGGGGTAGTGACGAGGAACAGTCCAGACACCTACTGGTCAAATAAATTGAACTGGATAGACAATAAACTATCAACCTAAAGATGACAAAGTAATATCAACAACAGGGAAAGAACAAACTACAATCAGTAGAAACAATAAAGGGAGACACAGATGGAAAACGAAAGATAACCAAGTAAATTAACACCAACATAACTGGAACACAGGCAAGTGAAAATGTACTCAATTAAGGAAGGCGATGTCAGCTCAATAAATCATATCATTTCTTATGCACAATTCCAGCCATCTCAAACTCGATGTCTCATTTCATAACCTCAATTACCAAACCTTTAGCACACCCGGCACCTTGTGCCCACATATTTCTATCTCACTTTGCACAACAACGTTCTCATGTTACTCAGTACATAGGGTCCATAACCAATGCAATTAAGATGTTCAAGGAGTCTCATTTACATAACATAAAGTAGAGTACAACTTTTAAACCAATTAGGAACTCAACAAGAAAAGATGAAGTTATTTTTAGAGATCATTTGAATAAAGAAAGTACCATTTTAAATTAAAACACAACCTCAAAGAATTATTACCTTTAACAAGGGATTTAATAATTTAACTTAGTAGAAATTCCATTTTAAGTAAGATACAACCTCAGACGGTTTAAGGGAATTTAATTGAGTAACTAATTGAATTAAAAATGAAACAATTATTGAAATTTGAAGTATTGAAAACACTATGGGGTTCCATCACAAAGGATCATAGCAGTAAAGGAATCTGAACAGTTAAAACACATGAATTGATAACAACGAATAAACACAAGGAAACAGAAAGTGGACGGCATCACCCTTCGTGCTTTATCACTCTTCCTCACCATATGCATAAATAAAAATGTGCACGGCATCACCCTTCGTGCATTAACTCTCATAATTATGGTACGGCATCACCCTTCGTGCATTAACTCTCATAATCATGGCACGGCATCACCCCTCGTGCATTAACTCTCATAATCATGGCACGGCATCACCCTTCGTGCATTAACTCTCATAATCATGGCACGGCATCACCCTTCGTGCATTAACACTCACTCATAATATCATGCACGGCATCACCCTTCGTGCTTTACACTCTTCCTCACCCAAACAATAGAAGCAATAGATCCCGGCAAGGGAATCAACATATGAACAATAACATCCTGGCAAGGGAATCAACAACAATCCAACAATCCAACCACAAGGAATTTCACCACCAAGAGTATGAATACACGGCAACAAGAGAATCACGAAAAAACCAAGAAGCGCAATAACCTTAACAAAACAACAAGACATAACTGCACCGATGACCACAACAATTTGAACACCTAAAATATATGCACGGGGTCATAGAGTAATTCACAATTAAGGGATAACAAAACAATAAGGAGAACAATCTCTTCAATTAAGGAAAATAAGGACCACGTAACAAGTAAGAGTTAGGGGGAAAAGCTAACAATCATATAGAGGTAAAGCAAACAATTAGGAAGCCCAAGCATAACTGAAAAACCTAAGAACCCTAAAGGCAAATTTCCCACAAATAAGTTCGAGCACACACTCGTTACCTCGCATGCACGGACTACAATTAGCATAGAAGACTCAAATCCTAAGGGGAAGTCCTCCACACAAGGTTAGGCAAGATACTTACCTCAATCCGGTCAATTCAATACTCAATTTAGCTTTTCCTTTACCAATTCATCAACGCTCGGCTCAATCTAGTCAAAAATGACTTGAATACATCAAACAATGCAAGAGAAAACAATTCCAATTAACAAAACTATGATTCTTATACAATTTGCAAAAAGTCAACAAAAGTCAACTCCCAGGGCCTGCACCTCGAAACCCGACAAAATTTACAAAAACCGGACACACATTCCACTACGAGTTCACCCATACAAAATTTATCAAATTCCGATACCATTTGGTCATTCAAATCATCATTTTACATTTTTGAAAGATTCCCCAATTTTCCCCCAAATTTTCCTTTAGATTCTCATGAATTTGATGTTAAATCTAAGATATAATCACAAAATATAGTTGGAAATATATTGGAGACACTTACCCAATGATTTGGTAAGAAAATCTCCCTTCAAAATCGCCTACTCTCGGAGTTAGGGTTCAAAAATATGAAAAATGAGCAAAAACTCGGAATACCCAGCATTTAGCAGGCTGCAGATGTCGCATTTGCGACACTGGGTTCGCAAATGTGAACTCGCAAATGCGAAGATAGATTCGCAAATGCGAAGCCTGCAATTATCGTGCTAAGGTCGCATTTGCGACAAAATACTTACAATTGCGATGGAGGACCTTCGCAAATGCGGCAGAGTTCTTCGCAAATGCGAACTCTGCCCAGCAGCTCTGACCTCGCATATGCGATGGCTGCTTCGCAATTGCGGCTGTCACATTTGCGACAAATACATCGCAAATGCGATTATACAAGTACCAACTATCAAAGACTATGCAAAAATCATCCTGAAACCAATCTGGAACTCACCCGAGCCCTCGAGGCTCCAAACCAAATATGTACACAAGTCTAATAATACCTCACGAACTCGCTCGCGCGCTTAAATCATCAAGATAACTTCTAAAACCACGAATTGGATGCCAAAACCCATGAAAAATCACCATGAACTTCTACTACTTCTAGAATTGCAACCAAGCGTCCGAACCATATCAAATCAACTCCAAACGACGCCAAATGCTGCAGACAATTCCAAAATGACATAACGGAGCTGTTCTAACTTTCGGAATCGCATTCCGACCTTGATAACACAAAAGTCAACTATGGGTCAAACCTCTCCATTTTCCCAACTTCAATTTTTCCAACTTTCGCCGAAATGCCTCAAATTACCCTACGGGCCTCCAAATCCAAATCCGAACGCATGCCTAAGTCCAATATCATCATACAAAGCTACTGATCATCCAAAACTCATAGCGGAGCCATTTACTCAAAAGTCAAATTCCGGTCAAACTCTCACCGCTTAAGCATCCAAAACTAGATTCCTTCTTCAAATTCGACTCCGATTCATCCGAAAACAGATTCCAACCATGCATGCAAGTCACTCGTGACCTCAGACTGCCGAACTGAATGCAATTGCTCAAAATGACCAGTCGGGCCATTACATCCTCCTCCACTTAAACATACGTTCAACCTCGAACATGCCCGGAGTCATTCCAAAGCCATCGAACAACTGCATGAGCTCACCATACATACACCCGGGGGTGATTCCTTATCACCCAAACCTATGTAGGACTGACAATGCAACTTTACTGAAGGTCTCACCTCATCCTTAGTCCATAACCTTAGGACATAACCCAAACCTCAACATCTGAAATTCATCATAGGACCCGAATCCCACATCATCACACTGCATGAACCTGAATGAGCTGAATCGAGCCAAAATTCCAATCCAGAATACAATCACATTCTGCTCCACACAACTCAAATGCCCGAAGCAATAACCTCTGACCAGCATAGCTGTTCAAATAACATCATAGGTGCCTGCAATACACTTCTCATTGATTATAATCCTATTCCGGACCTCCACAACACTGCCCATGATAAAGAAACATGCGGAAACTCATAGCCGCCCATGAAGTCAACAAGTCAAGAAACTCTCTCGCCCGCTAGGGCCATTACCCAAATCTTAGCAGAAACACCCACATACTTCCAAACACTCCTTACCCCCAATACCATAGTACTACTCTCAGATCTAGGAACCATATCTCGGCCAATACAAGCAGCCCAACTGATAACTCATCACGGAAACACACAAATTCTCACACTACACAGCTCGTACACCAAATCAACAATAACTCAATTACATAACACAAATAAAGAAAATCAAAGTAGAAGAATTATCTAACAAGCGTAACATATGAAACAACAAAAATATAGTTTTCATCAAATCGTCCCAAAGAGGAAAAACAGAACACCAAATAAACACAAGGAAAGGGGTATCACACATAACATCCGCTGCGGCGCGCAGCCCGCTCCCAAATAATCATCAAGCCAAAATGCTCGGGTTCACTGATCATATAAATACTGATATCAAGCATAACAGAGTGCACCCATATAACTGTGGGAAAATGAATCGAAATAAATAAAATATGCGAGAAACAGGCACATATAAGGTGCAATGAGCAAATCAACATCACTAGGGCTATCTCACCCACATCGCCATAAGGCCTGAACAGAATTATAATATGCGTGGGGAATAATCATACAACCTCACTGCCTAACACCGCATAAAAGAGTAGAACATAACATAGACTAGGGGCGCAAATAGTATTCACTCAGCCTGATAGCATAACCATAATGACAATTCACGGGAGCACACAAACTCGACCTGATACAAATTACATATTCTCGCTGATCTTCCAAATAGGCCCAAACCAAATCCTGATCCCTCCCAATTAGGTAAATATCCTTCAAAAATCAACAACAACCTATCGATAATACATGCTATTAATTACCCCATTCTCAACATTTCTTCACAATCCACTAACAAGAAATAGTCCACATATGGGCACACATAGCCCCAAAACCTCAGGAACACTAAAATTTCCATATCCGGACTCAACTACGCAAATCAAATGGCTGATACATCACCCACCTTCCATCATCCTGTCTAAGCACCCATATAAAATTTCCGGCCGCGTAACAAAACATGAACCTCGAAAGCCTCAAAACCCAGTAATCACCATGCCACTAGCCACGCACCCGCAACCCAAAACTCAAGGTCCTTTCCAGAAATGCACAATCCTCACCAATGATAGCCAACAATGGCAACACCCCGTTAATTTCTAACACTTATGCAGAAGAAAACCACACTGCACAACATATTTCCTTATGCCTATAATAGACGGCCAACTCAAGCCGTTGCCAACTTATCGAGAATCCTCCGAATTCGCCCACACCCAACTAAGCCATTAGGTCCGCATCTCCCCAACTCAACTGAGTCACACAACCCGTCCAATCTAAGAGTACTGCCATAAATGTCTGTATAGAATCCCTTATTCAAAATGACCAATTACTTCCATTGCCCTAATGACCTAGCACCACAGAGCTGACCCATTTCTTCAGATAGTCGACATGCAATAATCCCATTCAAAGTCCCAAGTGCAAATGATCCAAACACGAACCACGTAGCCTAGAAGCTCATAAACCACCGCATTACCTCTGATGCACCTCGTTCTGCCGCACCCACGATACCCACGCTGAATAGACCTTCCGTGAATCTGAAATTGTCCTTCAAACTCTCCTTGATACTGAAATGTAGGTTTATTATTAACGCAGAAACACCGTAAGCCCCAACATCTTCCCGTGCAAGATCTCAGACCTTAGTCATACACAAAATTTGAGAACCTACCAATACCACATACACACATACTTCAAGCCAACACTGATGTAAATCTGACTCTACAATCTGAATGCCGCTAATGGACTCCTTCACTTGGCGTGAAGCCATAAAAACAACATCTGATGATCCGCAAAACTAACCTTCACAGCTCGTACAACACAAATCACAAGGCACTCCAATACCACTAACTATCCTCAATTAACATCCACCTCGTGACCCCGCCACAATCTCGACGACTAACCAGCCAATTAAACCTTCTCAAGCTCGCACTCATTAACCAGATGCCAGGAACCGTTGTGCCTCCACATGAACAACTAAATAGTCTCTCAATATCTCCGCATCTTCAGTCTGGAAAACACGTTGAGACAATATATGAGCATCCTTGACTCCCTCGTAGCCCGTCTGTAGCATCACGAACTACTGGCGCATAGCGGACACTAAGAGCGTAATATCATACACGAGTGGATGTAAAGGAATGTAAGTTATATACTTCGAGCTGAATCAATATCGCACGATAAGAAATGAAAGACGTGGAATTTCTTAATAGTTCTGTAGCCTCTCGAAGATATGTACAGACGTCTCCGTACCGATCCGCAAGACTCTACTAAACCTACTTATGACTCGTAGCACCTATGAACCTAGAGCTCTAGTACCAACTTGTCACAACCGAAAATCCTTCCAAAGGAGTCGTGATGGCACCTAGTCTCTAAACCAGGTTAGCCTAACATTAACTGAGATAACATTTAAAATTTGCAAATATAAATGTTATCTCAGTTAATGTTAGGCTTACCTGGTTTAGAGACTAGGTGCCATCACGACTCCTTCGGAGGGATTTTGTGTCGTGACAAGTAAGAGTTAGGGGGAAAAGCTAACAATCATATAGAGGTAAAGCAAACAATTAGGAAGCCCAAGCATAACTGAAAAACCTAAGAATCCTAAAGGCAAATTTCCCACAAATAAGTCCGAGCACACACTCGTCACCTCGCATGCACGGACTACAATTAGCATAGAAGACTCAAATCCTAAGGGGAAGTCCCCAACACAAGGTTAGGCATGATACTTACCTCAATCCGGTCAATTCAATACTCAATTTAGCCTTTGCTTTACCAATTCATCAACGCTCGGCTCAATCTAGCCAAAAATGACTTGAATACATCAAACAATGCAAGAGAAAATAATTCCAATTAACAAAATTATGATTCTTATACAATTTGTAAAAAGTCAACAAAAGTCAACTCCTCGGGCCCGCACCTCGAAACCCGACAAAATTTACAAAACCCGAACACCCATTCCACTACGAGTTCACCCATACAAAATTTATCAAATTCCGATACCATTTCGTCATTCAAATCATTATTTTACATTTTTTAAAGATTCCCCAATTTTTTCCCAATTTTCCTTTAGACTCTCATGAATTTGATGTTAAACCTAAGATATAATCACAAAATATAGTTGGAATTTGATTAGAGACACTTACCCAATGATTTGGTATGAAAATCTCCCTTCAAAATCGCCTATTCTCGAAGTTAGGGTTCAAAAATATGGAAAATGAGCAAAAACACGGAATACCCAGCATTTAGCAGGCTGCAAATGTCGCATTTGTGACACTGGGTTCGCAAATGCAAAGATAGCTTCGCAAATGCGAAGCCTGCAATTATCCTGCTAAGGTCGCATTTGCGACAAAATCCTCGCAATTGCGATGGAGGACCTTCACAAATGCAGCAGAGTTCTTCGCAAATGTGAACTCTGCCCAGCAGCTCGGAACTTGCAAATGAGATGGCTGCTTCGCGATTGCGGCTGTTGCATTTGCAACCAATACATCGCAAATGTGATGATACCAGTACCAGCTATCAAAGACTATGCAAAAATCATCCCGAACCAATCCGGAACGCACCCGAGCCCTCGGGGCTCCAAACCAAATATGCACACAAGTCTAAAATTACCCCACGAACTCGCTCGCGCGCTCAAAGCATCAAGATAACTTCTAAAACCACGAATTGGATGCTAAAACGCACGAAAAATCACCATGAACTTCAAGAACTTCTAGAATTGCAACCAAGCGTCCGAACCATATCAAATCAACTCCAAACGACGCTAAATTTTGCAGACAATTCCAAAATGACATAACGGAGCTGTTCCAACTTTCGGAATCGCATTCCGACCTCGATAACACAAAAGTCAACTATGGGTCAAACCTCTCCATTTTCCCAACTTCAACTTTTCCAACTTTCGCCGAAATGCCTCAAATTACCTTACGGGCCTCCAAATCCAAATCCGAACGTATGCCTAAGTCCAGTATCATCATACGAAGCTACTGAGATCATCCAAAACTCATTGCGGAGCCGTTTACACAAAAGTCAAATTTCGGTCAAACTCTCATCGCTTAAGCTTCCAAAACTAGATTCATTCTTCCAATTCGACTCCTATTCATCCGGAAACAGATTCCAACCATGCACGCAAGTCGATATACATAATATGAAGCTACTCGTGACCCCAGACTGCCGAACCGGATGCGATTGCTCAAAACGACCAGTCGGGTCGTTACAGTGAGAAGCAAAGCCATTGGAAAGAAGCAAAAGAGAGAAAGATGGCTGGAACTAAGTGTGGGGTGCTCGCATAAAAGACCAATGCCTGGGAGAAGTATAAGTACCTCATGAGTTACTAATACTTTGGTCTTTGGCCTACTAGGGAGTTTCTTTTATCCTCTTGTTATGTATGTTGCGCATTAGGGACAATGCACAATTTTAAGTAGGGTGGGAGAAGACTGTCTAGGTAATTCTTATGTTATGTTTATGTATGTTTAAAAAAATAATTTGGTAGAAATAATCCCTCTTGGTTTTTCTTATATCCACGGTTCTTTTCCAAGGGAAGACCCTTTGAACCGGGCAATAGTTTTTTTTTTGGGTAGAATTTGTACTTTTCCCGATGATGGATTTCATATACCGTTTTCTTGAGGGAAAAAAGTCTAAACAAAAAATACAAAAAGATTTTTCTTTTTCTTTCTTCTATAGAACTGATAATGGAACGGAAAAACTTGAGTATTTACGCTTTTGACATGTTTTATGCCGGGACTTAGAGCTGTCACATTTGAGCTGATTATCTTTTTGTGTTCTATGTGGCCACATGTCTTGAAAATATATGTGACTTTCTTTTGAAGCTTTAAGTTCATTTGTTGACTCTTTTGTAATTACTTTTCATGTGTTGAATTATTAAGATGATTGTGCTTAGTTGTTTAACTTGAGTGTCAGGTCTGAACCGTTCAGAGTGAATCATCCGCATTGTGTGATGTGAGGCTTGATTACGTTCTGTGCTATCCTGTGTTAGTCTAGAACTTGCCCCGTGTGTTAGGTTAAATTTTTTTTTTCCTTAGGTTGAAATCTCCTCTTTATGTCGAATCTCTCCCCTTCAAAAGTGAGTTTAAAGACTATTTATATAGGATTGTATCTATGCTTTTCACATGTTTTATGCTGGGACTTAGAGTTGTAACATTTGAGCTGATTATCTTCTTCGTGTTCAATGTGCCCACATGCCTTGAGAATATATGTGACTACCTTTTGATGCTTAAGTTCATTTGTTTACTCTTGTGATTACTTTCCAGGTGTTGAATTAATAGGATGACTGTGCTTAGTTGTTTAACTTGAGTGTCGAGTCTGAACCGTCCGGAGTAAATTATGTGCATTGTGTGATGTGAGGTCTTTATTACATTATGTTCTATCCTGTGTTAGTCTAGAACTTGCCCCATGTGTTAGTCGAAGCACAATAAGTAAGCTTTGTGAGTCTAGGAGATGATATAGGCGTTTCTTTGATTGTCCATTGAGCTAGTATGCCATCATAAATAAGATTATCCGTAGATAGCTCATTTGAGCCTATGAACCTTTTCTTCGGCACCCACATAACAAGCCAATTCCCTTTTTATTATTAATTAGATCTTTTCGAACCTTTACCTTCAGAAGCACTTAAGCCACTAGAAGAGTAAGGCAGGAGTTGGGGCACCTTTTGGTGGAACCATAGAAAGGCCTAAAGGTGCATGTATGTTTTGAAAGATCATTACCGGGCAACCAATGTTTGAAGAGTGTTGGAAAAAAAAAGAATAAAAAGAAAAGAAAAATGAAAAAAATAGAAAATACACCTCCTATTCCTCTTAATCCAGGCTAGTGAATGCATAGCTGTGCTTAAAGAAGAAGGGCTAAATTATATATGATTTTGTAGCATTACTTGAATTGGTCATGAAGAGAGTGTTTGCAAGTTAAGCGTAGTGTATTAAAATGCTTAGGAGGGTTAGTCACAATACCCAAATATATCCTACCCATCACTTAGCCTACATTACAACCTGGAAAGACCTAATTGATCCTAGACTTGGCAAGCTTAGATTTGTAGAGACATACATTACGGACAAGCCTATGGTACGACCTCGGGATGCACATGAATTTCTTTGTTAGAGCAAGTGAATCCATTAGATTTATAAGTCCTTAAATTATACTTAAATTTCTATTTGAGTGTGCGGACTAATTTCTCTCATTGATTCTAGTGAGAGCACATGATTTACAAAGGATTGGTAAAGTCCAGGCATTTTGAGTTGATACAAGAAGTGAGTCATAGTAAGGAATGTATTGGAGTCATCTTTTGAGATTAGGATGTTAGAAGAAATCGCACAAATATTTTAAATAGTCTGGGCATGGTCAAATTTTGAAGAAAGATGTCAATAGTTCTTATGTTTAGTTCTAAGTGTTGGTATAAACTATTGACATTGGTGTGATGCTTGAGTAATTTTTATTGAAATGTGTTTCTTGCCATTGTGTTTAATTTTGAAAGTTGCTCGAGGACAAGCAAAGAGTTTAAGTGTGGGGTGTTGATAAATGGCTAAAAATGCATACTTTTTGGTGTTCTTTCATCTCATAACTTGTGTGGTTACAGTAGGTTACATGAGTTTTTGCAGTGAATTATGCTCATTACGTGCATTTTTATGTGTAGGAGCAAGTTGGATGAAAGTGAGCAAAAGAAGTTGATTCAAGACCAAAAGACAAAAGAAGAACTTTGCTCGCTCATTCTTGTGAGCACACGAGAAAGTGAATGACCTAGCTGAGGAAAGCTTGAAAAAAACAGCGAACAAAGCTAAAAAGGCATGGAAGTGCACAAGATATTTGGGAGGAAAAGAAAAAGAGAAGTTGTCACGACCCAAATTCCCACATTCGGGAGTCGTGATGGCGCCTACTCGTGAAAGCTAGGCAAGCCGACAATTACAATTTTTGCCACATTTATTATTAATCAAAACAGAATCAGATAATAGTTAAAACCAAACAGAGATAAAATGCGGAGATGATATAACAATTCAACAACTCTAATACATAACTACCCCAACGATCAGGTGTCACAATCCACGAACGTCTAAGAATGTCTACAAATATAAGTTTGAAAGAAGTACATCTTTTCTCAAAGTAGAAAGAGATAGGAAAAAACTAAAATGGAGGAAAGGGGACTCCAGGATCTGCGGACGCTGGCAGATCTACCTTGGGTCTCCCTGGATTGAAGGCAGCAACCTCAAACCTACTCACAAGGTCCGGCATCGAAATCTGGACAAGAAGTGCAGAGTTTAGTATCAGTACAACCGACCCCATGTACTGGTAAGTGTCGAGCCTAACCTCGGTGAAGTAGTGACGAGGCTAGGACACGACAACCATATAAATCTGTGCAGTTAAATCATATACGAACAGAACAATAATAACAGAAAAATAACAGATAAAGATGGGAAGGGGAACATGCTGCGGGGAATATCAAGTTCTGACAGTAATTCAACAGGGAAGCATGATAAACACCATATTTGTATCAACAGGAATAATGAAATAGTAACACGTGCATGGCATCACCCTTTGTGCTTTTACTCTCGTCCTTACCACAGGAAACAACAGAAACATCATTGCATCACCCTTCGTGCATTAACTCTCATAATCATGGCACGGCATCACCCTTCGTGCATTAACTCTCAGTCATGGCACGGCATGACCCTTCGTGCATTAACACTCACAATATCGGCACGGCATCACCCTTTGTGCATTAACACTCACTCACAATATCATGCATGGCATCACCCTTCGTGCTTTACACTCATCCTCACCCAAACAGTAAAAACAATACATCCCGGCAAGGGATTCAACAATAACCAATTTCATTTCAACAATTAACTTCACAAAGTAACTCTCAACTTGAGTCAATCAATGATCAAATACTCAACAATATCATAAAACTTGCTCAACATAGAGAAACATCATTTTAAGCAAATGAACAGTACGTGATAAGAGACATAACAGTCACAATATAAGACTCACTTGCATGCTCAACATCAACGTATCACCATGCCTATATGTCGAATTTAATACTAACACATAGAAAATAAGACAACAACACCTATTCCCTCAAGCTATGGTTAGACCAAACACTTACCTCGATTCCACGGCCAAACGCAAGCCTCTAATACCAGTTTTCCTTTGATTTCCACTTCCAAACCGCCCGAATCTATGCATAATTAGCTAATTCACATCAAACAACACTAAATAAACCAGTTCTAATGCATGAGTATAGATTTCCCAATGTTTTCCCCAAAAAGTCAAAAATCGACCCCGGACACGCTTGGTCAAAACTCGAAGTTCGAACCAAAACCTGATTACCCATTCACCCACGAACCCAAATATGCAATTGGTTTTGAAATCCGACCTCAATTTGTGGTCCAAATCCCCAAAATTCGAAAATCCTAATTTCTACCCAAGAACACCCAATTTCCCATGAAAACCCCTAGATTTTGAGATGAAATCATGTAAAAAGATGAAATAGATTGAAGAAAAAGAGTTAAGATTCATTTACCTATAATTTGGGGAAGAACTTGCTCTAGCAAAATTGCCCTTTGGAGTTTAGGTTTTGAAATTTTGAAGAATGAAGTGAAAATCCCGTCCAAATGATGCTTTGTTCAGTTGTAGATGTCACATTTGCGACAGGAGCTTCGCAATTGCGAGACAGGCTTCGCAAATGCGAACCTGCTGCAATGTCTGCTTTGTCGCAATTGCGAACAATATGTCGCAATTTTGAAGGTTGACTTCCCTGTTGACTTTGCAAATGCGAAGGAAACGTTTGCAATTGCGAACTATGCTGGCCAGGGCTTCTTCGCAACTGCGATAGAGCCACTTGCAATTGCCAAGCCTGTGAGGCTCGCAATTGCGAAGCCTGACCTCGCGATTGCGAGATTCGAGCCTGCGACAAAATACCAAATGCAGTAGAAATTTTTCTAAGTCCAAACTCACCTCGTGGCCTATCCAAGACTCACCCGAGCCCTAGGGGCTCCAACCCAAACATGCACACAAGTCTAAAATATCTTATGGACTTGCTCGTGCGATTAAATTGCCAAAAAAATATCTCAAACAACGAATTTAACACCAAAACTCATGAAATTCATAAGATAGTTCAAAGTTTCTATTTTCTCAACCAAGGGTCCGATTTATATCAAATCTCTTCCATTTTTCACTAAATTTCACAGATACGACTTAAATATTATATTAAACCTATAGCGGGCTCCGGAACCAAAAATACGGGCCCGGTACAAACGAGATCACACACTATTCCATTTCTAAAAATCCTTATATTTTTCAGCAACCAATTTTTTTTCAAAAATTTATTTCTCGTGCTAGGTACCTCGGAATTCGATTCCGGGCATACACCCAAGTCCCATATTTTACTACGGACCCTACGGGACAGTCAAATCAGGGGTCTGGGTCTGTTTACCAAAAATGTTGACCGAAGTCAACTTTAATTTGTTTTAAGAGCCAAATTCAATATTTTTCTTAAATTTCACATGTAGGCTTTTCAGACACACACCCGGACTGCGCACACAAATCGAGGAGAAAGAAAATGAGATTTTTGAGGCCTCGGAACCCGAATTCGAGTTCTAAAACAAAAGATGACCCTTTGGGTCATCACATTCCCCACCTCTAAAACAACCGTTCGTCCTCGAACGGACATAGAAAAGTACCTGAGTCGGTGAAAAGATGGGATATCGGCTCGGCATATCGAACTCGGACTCCCAGGTAGCTGCCTCAACAGGCTGACCTCTCCACTGCACACGAACTGAAGGGAAATTCTTCGATCTCAACTGACGAACTTGCCGGTCTAGAATAACTACCGACTCCTCCTCATAGGTCAAGTCCTTGTCCAACAGGACAGTGCTGAAGTCTAACACGTGAGATGGATCGTCGTGATACTTCCGAAGCATGGACACATAAAACACTGGATGCACAGCTGATAAACATGGCGGCAACGCAAGTATGTAAGCCACCTCTCCCACTCAATCAAGGATCTAAAAAGGCCCGATGAACCTAGGGCTTAGCTTTCCCCTCTTCCCAAATCTCATCACGCCCTCTATGGGCGACACTCGAAGCAACACTCGCTTTCCGACCATGAATGCCACATCTCAAACCTTACGCGGCATAACTCTTTTGCCTGGACTAAGCTGTACGAAGCCTATCCTGAATGATCTTAAACTTGTCTAAGGTATCCTGTACCATATCTGTACCCAACAACCAAGCCTCTCCCGACTCAAACCACCTAACTGGCGATCGACACCGCCTACCACATAATTCCTCATAGAGAGCCATCTGGATGCTCGACTAATAACTGTTGTTGTAGGAAAACTCCGCTAAAGGCAAGAATTGATCCCAAGAACCTCCAAAATCAATAACACAGGCGCGGAGCATATCCTCTAAAATCTGAATAGTACGCTCGGATTGTACGTCCGTCTGAGGGTGAAATATTGTGCTCAACTCAAACTGGGTACCCAACTCACGCTGAACTGCCCTCCAGAAATGCGAGGTAAACTGCGTACCTCGGTCAGAAATGATAGACACGGGCACACCATGAAGACGAACAATCTCCCGGATATAGATCTCAGCCAATCGCTCCCAAGAATAAGACACGGCCACAGGAATGAAGTGCGCTGACTTAGTCAGCCTATCAACAATAACCCATACCGCATCGAACTTCCTCTGAGTTCGTGGGAGTCCAACAACGAAGTCCATGGTGATACGCTCCCACTTCCACTCAGGAATCTCAATCTTCTGAAATAAACCACTAGGTCTCTGATTCTCATACTTTACCTGTTGGCAATTCAAACACCGAGCTACATACGCAACAATATCCCTCTTCATCCTTCTCCACCAGTAATGCTGCCGCAAATCCTGATACATCTTGGCGGCGCCTGGATGGATAGAATACCTGGAACTATGGGCCTCCTCTAGAATCAATTCACGAAGACCATCCACATTAGGCACACAAACTCGACCCTGCATCCTCAGAACTCCGTCATCTCCAACTATAACCTGCTTGGCACAATTGTGTCGCACTGTGTCCCTAAGTACACGCAAATGAGGATCATCATACTACCGATCCCTGATACCCTCAAATAATGAAGACCGAGCAACTGTACAAGCTAAAACACGGCTGGGCTCCGAGACATCCAACCTCACGAACTGATTGGCCAAAGCCTGAACATCCAAAGCAAGCGGACTCTCACTGACTGGAATATATGCAAGGCTACCCATATTAGCCGACTTCCTACTCAAAGCATCGGCCACTACATTGGCCTTCCCCGGATGGTACAAGATGGTGATATCATAGTCCTTCAATAGCTCCAACCATCTCCTCTGCCTCAAATTTAGCTCCTTCTTCTTGAACAAATACTGTAGACTCTTGTGATCCGTGAACACCTCACATGACACGCTATATAAATAATGCCTCCAAATCTTCAATGCGTGAATAATGGCTGCTAGCTTCAAATCATGAACTGGATAATTCTTCTCGTGAATCTTCAACTGCCATGAAGAATATGCAATAACCTTGCCATTCTGTATCAACACCGCACCCGGTCCAATACGAGATGCGTCACAATATACTGTAAATGGCCTTGAACCTGTGGGAAAAACCAACACCGGCGCCGTAGTTAAAGCTGTCTTGAGCTTCTGAAAGCTCGCCTCACACTCGTCCGACCACCTGAACGGCGTACCCTTCTGGGTCAACCTGGTCATCGGGGCTGCTATAGATGAAAACCCATCCACAAACCGACGGTAATAACCCGCCAAACCCAAGAAACTCCGGATCTCTGTAGCTGATGTGAGTCTAGGCCAATCCCTGACTGCCTCAATCTTCTTAGGGTCCAACTGAATACCCTCTGCTGATACAACATGACCCAAGAAAGCAACTGAACTTAACCAAAACTCATATTTCGAAAACATAGCATATAACTTACTGTCTCTCCGAGTTTGAAGAACGACTCAAAGATGCTGCTCATGCTCTCCTCGGCTGCGAGAATAGATCAAAATATCATCAATGAAGACAATCACGAAGGAATCCAGATACGGCCTGAACACTCGGTTCATCACATCCATGAATGTTGCTGGGGCATTTGTCAACCCAAATGACATCACTAAAAACTCGTAATGCCGGTATCGAGTGCGAAAAGCTGTCTTAGGGACATCGGATGCCCTAATCCTCAACTGGTGATAGCCAGATCTCAAATCAATCTTCGAAAACACCTTGGCCCTGAAGCTAATCAAACAAATCATCAATCTTCGGCAATGGATACTTGTTCTTGATGATGACCTTTTTCAACTGCCGATAATCTATACACATCCTCATAGACCCATCCTTCTTCTTAACAAACAATACCGACGCACCCCAGAGTGAGACACTAGGTCTAACAAAGCCCTTATCAAGCAAGTCTTGCAACTGTTCTTTCAACTCCTTCAACTCTGGCGGGGCCATACAATATGGCAGAATAGAAACGGGTTGAGTGCCCGGAGCCAAGTCAATGCAAAAGTCGATATCCCTGTCGGGTGGCATCCCCGGCAGGTCTGCAGGAAATACCTCTGGAAACTCCCGAACAACTGGCACGGAATCCATAGAAGGAATCTCAGCACTAGAACCACGGACATAAACCAAATAAGCCAAACAACCCTTTTCAATCATACGCCGAGCCTTCATATAAGAAACAACCCTACTGACAGAATGACCAGGAGTCCCTCTTCACTCCAGTCGAGGCAACCCCAGCAAAGCTAAGGTGACGGTCTTGGCTTGACAGTCCAATATAGTATGATAAGGTGATAACCAACCCATCCCTAGAATAACATCGAAGTCAACCATATCGAGAAGTAGGAGGTCTACACGGGTCTCAAGACCCCCAATAATAACCATACACGAGCGATAGACACGATCTACAACAATAGAATCACCCACCGGTGTGGACACATATATAGTAGCACTCAAAGAATCATGAGGCACAACCAAATACGTAGAAAAATAAGATGACACATAGGAGTATACAGACCCTGGATCAAATAGAACTGAAGCATCTCTACCGCAAACTAAAACCGTACCTATGATAACAGCATCGGATGCCTCAGCCTCAGGACTGGCTGGGAAAGCATAACATCGGGGCTGGGCCCCACCACTCTGAACTACATCCCTGGGACAGTCTCCTATTGGCTGGCCTCCACCTCTATCGGCCTGACCTCCACCTCTAGCAGCCTGACCTCCACCTCTAGCTGTCTGACCCCCGCCCCTAGGTGGTTGAGCGGGCGGTGGAACACCCGGTGCCTGAACCATGGCACGAGAACTCTAATGCTGAGAACTGCTCAACGCTCGAGGGCAAAATCTAGCAATGTGCCTCGGATCGCCACAAGTATAACAAGTCCTCGGCTACTGGGACTGTTGACCCTGGAACTGACCCTGACGGCTAGAGTATCTGCCCTAAAAGCTCTGGAGCGGAGGTTCACTGATAGGAGTTGGCGATGCACTATAGGGTAGTGATCTGAATACTGCATATGAGAACCACGGCCACCTGGAGCACCGTGAGAAGTCTAAAGTGCTGAATGAATCGGCTTGGGAAGATGGCCCTTACCAAAAGAATCCCTACCTCCAGATGAGGCACCACTGCACCTACCAGAATGACGAGGCCTCTTGTCAGACCCCTGACCGCTCCCCTGAGCTAGAACCATCTCAACCCACCTGGCCACATTAGCCGCATCTTGGAAAGAAATCTCGCTCCTTGTCTCCTTAGCCATCTGCAATCGAATAGGCTGAGTGAGTCCCTCAATGAACCTCCTCACTATCTCTCTCTCGGTGGGGAGTATAAGGAGAGCATGACGAGCCAAATCAACAAATCTAGTCTCATACTGAGTGACAGTCATAGAACCCTACTGAAGATGCTCGAACCACCTGCGGTAGTCCTGTCTCTGAGTGACAGGAAAAAACTTCTCGAAAAAAAGCTGAGAGAACTGATCCCAAGTCAGAGCTGGTGACCCAGTTGGTCTGGCCAACCAATAATCCCTCCACCACTTCTTGGCGGAACCTGACAGACGAAAAGCAGTAAAGTCGACCCCGTTGGTCTCCACTACTCCCATGTTCCGTAGATCCTCGTGACAACTGTCCAAATAATCCTGGGGGTCCTTTGAAGATGTACCGCCATAGGTAGTAGTAAAAAGCTTGGTGAACCTGTCCAGCCTCCACAAGGCATTAGAAGACATAGTTGACCCATCACCGGTCTATGCTACAACACCCGACGGAACTACCCCAACTGGCTGAGCTGTTGGAGTTTGAAACTGGGGAGCCATCTACTCCGGAGTGCGAGTAGCAGGATCTGTACTCCTCCTCCAGCTTGAGAGACAGCTGGTGCTACAGGGAATATGCATGCCTGAGTAACACTCTCCATAAGGCCCACTAGACGGACCAAAGCATCCTGAAGTACCGGGGTGGCGATGAATCCCTCTGGAACCTGAGCTGGCCCTGCTGGAACTGTCTGGGCCGGAACCTCATCCTCAAACTCTACCTGAGGCTCCGCCGCTGGTGTTGCTGCTCGAGCTCTGGGCTGAGCCCTACCTCTGCCTCGGCCTCTAGCACGACCTCGGCCTCTGCCCCTCGTAGGAGCTGCCACTAGGGGCTCGGGCTGCTGGTCAGCTGATCAAGCAATACATGTCCTTACCATCTACGAGAGAACAGAGTGAAAGTTCAATTAGCATTAAGAAATCAAGTCGCACGACAGGAAGGAATAGATGTGAAGTTTTTCCTAAACTCTGTAGCCTCTAGGGGATAAGCATAGACGTTCTCCGTACCGATCCCTCAGACTCTACCTAGCTTGTTCGTGAATTGTGAGACCTAGGCAACCTAGTGCTCTGATACCCACTAGTCACGACCCGAATTTTCCACCTTCGGGAGTCGTGATGGTGCCTACTCGTGAAAGCTAGGCAAGCCGACCAATTACAATTTTTGCCACATTTATTATTAATAAAAACAGAAACAGATAATAGTTAAAACAAAACAAAGATAAAATACGGAGATGATATAACAGTTCAACAACTCTAATACATAACTACCCCAACGATCAGGTGTCACAATCCACGAACATCTAAGAATGTCTACAAATATAAGTTTGAAAGAAGTACATCTGTTCTCAAAACAGAAAGATACAGGAAAAAAAACTAAAATGGAGGAAAGGGGACTCCAAGCTCTGCGGCCGCTGGCAGATCTACCTTAGGTCTCCCTGGACTGAAGGCGACAACCTCAAATCTACTCACAAGGTCTGGCACTGAAATCTGCACAAGAAGTACAGAGTGCAGTATCAATACAACCGACCCCATGTACTGGTAAGTGTCGGGCCTAACCTCGGTGAAGTAGTGACGAGGCTAGGACACGACAACCATATAAACCTATGTAGTTAAATCATATACGGACTGAACAATAATAACATAAAAGTAACAGATAAAGATGGGAGGGGGAACATGCTGCGGGGGATATCAAGTTCTGACAGTAATTCAACAGGGAAGCATAATAAACATCATATTTGTATCAACAGGAATAATGAAATAGTAACACGTGCACGGCATCACCCTTCGTGCTTTTACTCTCGTCCTCACCATAGGAAATAACAGAAACGGCACGGCATCACCCTTCGTGCATTAACTCTCATAATCATGGCACGACATCACCCTTCATGCATTAACTCTCAGTCATGGCACGGCATCGCCCTTCGTGCATTAACACTCACATTATCGGCACGGCATCACCCTTCGTGCATTAACACTCGCTCACAATATCATGCACAGCATCACCCTTCGTGCTCTACACTCATTCTCACCCAAACAGTAGAAACAATACATCCCGGCAAGGGAGCCAACAATAACAAATTTCAACAACAATTAACTTCACAAAGTAACTCTCAACTTGAGTCAATACTCAACAATGATTAAATACTCAACAATATCATAAAACTTGCTCAACATAGAGAAACATCATTTTAAGCATGAACAGTACGTGATAAGAGACATAACGGTCGCAATATAAGACTCACTTGCATGCTCAACATCAACGTATAGATACTCGTCACCATGCCTATATGTCGAATTCAATACTAACACATAGCAAATAAGACAACAACACCTATTCCCTCAAGCTACGGTTAGACCAAACACTTACCTCGATTCCACGGCCAAATGATGTTTTGATCAGTTGTAGATGTCGCATTTGCGACAGGAGCTTCGCAATTGCGAGACAGGCTTTGCAAATGCGAACTTGCTGAAATGTGTGCTTCTGTCGCTATTACGAGAAATATGTCGCAATTGCGAAGGTTGACTTCCCTGTTGACTTCGCAAATGCGAAGGAAACGTTCACAATTGCGAATTATTCTAGCCAATCCTTCTTCGCAATTGCGATAGAGCCCCTCGCAATTGCCAAGCCTGTGACGCTCGCAATTGCGAAGCTTGACCTCGCAATTGCGAGATCAGAGCCTGCAACAAAATACCAGATGTAGCAGAAATTTTTCTAAGTCCAAACTCACCCTGTGGCCTATCCAAAACTCACCCGAGCCCTCGGGGCTCCAACCCAAACATGCACACAAGTCTAAAAACATCATACGGACTTGCTCGTGCGATCAAATCGCCAAAATAACATCTCAATCAACGAATTTAACACCAAAACTCATGGAATTCATAAGATAGTTCAAAGTTTCTATTTTCTTAACCAAGGGTCCGATTTATATCAAATCTCTTCCGTTTTTCACCAAATTTCACATATACGACTTAAATATTATATTAAACTTGTACCGGACTCCGGAACCAAAAATACGGGCCCGATACCAACGAGATCACACACTATTCCATTTCTAAAAATCCTTATATTTTCCAGCAAATAATTTTCTTCAAAAATTTATTTCTCGGGCTAGGAACCTCGAAATTCGATTTTGGGCATACGCCCAAGTCCCATATTTTACTACGGACCCTACGGGACCGTCAAATTATGGGTCCGGATCCGTTTACCAAAAGTGTTAACCGAAGTCAACTTTAATTAGTTTTAAAGGTCAAATTCAATATTTTTCTTAAATTTCACATATAGGCTTTCCAGAAATGTGCCTGGACTGCAGACGCAAATCGAGGAGAAAGAAAATAAGGTTTTCGAGGCCTCGGAACCCGGATTCAAGTTCTAAAATAAAAGATGACCCTTTGGATCATCACAGAAGTACTCCAGGGTCTGTTTACCCCAATAGAGCAAACGAAAGGTTTAAAAGAATTATGGACCAGGAGCTCAGGCCAGTCAGAGATCAGTATCATCCATACAGCTCGGACAGAAGGAGAAACGGGCTCGGTCGCCACCCAACCAAGAATGACAGGAGAAGTGAACAAAGACCTAGCAACCGACGTCTGATGAATAAAAACGATTTTAACAGGAAATCCCCGAGATTATCGGAATATAACTTCAACGTGGACTCTGCAAGTATAGTATCGAAATTGGCCGCATCAAGGAGACCAAATGTCCTCGGCCACTTCAATCCGATCCCGCATAGAGGGATCACATCTTGGTGTGTAAATATCACGGTACTCATGGTCATAGGACTGAATATTGCCGACAGCTGAGGGAGGAAGTGACTCGACTATTCAATAACGGGCACCTTTGAAAATCCCTAAGTGAGCGAGCCAAAAATCATTTTAAAAACATGGACGCCAATAAAAAAATTGAGCAAGAGGAGCCTCAACACGTGATCAACATGATCATTAGGTGAGTGGATATCCCACAAGGGTCGATGATAAAACACACCAAAGTTTCTATTAGGGATAATACATAATTACCCCATTGGGGTTGTAATAAATTTTCAAATGTACCTGTTAACTTTGCGGGGGTCCTATGACCCCTTTATATTTGTTAAACATGTAATAAATTATATCTTTTGTTACTAAGCACAATATCAACTAACATAGTGTGTGGCACGCACCAATTATATTTGACACGTATTTTTTTTCTTTTTTTAAAACTAAATAATTTCCTTTTTATTGTTATTAATTTTATTTACTTTTTTTTTTGCATTTTATTCTTCTCCCCATCCCTCGTTCTCCGGTTAATCCCTTTCCCCAACTAATTCTTTCTGTTTCTTCTTATTTTCTCTTTTTCAGTTCTCTCATTTCTTTCTTTCTTCTTTTTCTTTTTTCACTTTCAATTTTCTCTCGTTTTGTTTCTTCATCTTATTTTTCTTTCTATCCCTCACCCTTCTTTTATACAAAAAATATATATATATATATTTTTTTTTTGAATTAGAAAGAGCTGGGTTTACTTATTCAGGGGAGATGGAAGACAAATAAAGGGATCAGGGGGCTTTATGATCAGAGAAAGAGAAGGGGCGTGGTTGATGTGTCACTGGGTCGGTAGAGAAACCCGTAGGAAGGGGGGATGACCTGCCGAATTCACATCAGAAATCGCCAACATGAAGACAAATAAAATCTTTAATTGCTTATAGAAAAAAAACGAACCACTTCTATTCTCGAGCTTTGAGAGTTGTTATATAGTGTCATTTTTCCTTTATTTTTCTCCTTCCTTCTGTGAATACAAACTGGCGAAATACCAAAAAATCCTAAACTTGGCATGAATTATTAGTTGTACCCTTAAATTATTTGATACTTAATTACCCCCTTGAACTTGGTTATTTGATAGTCATTACCCTCCTGAATATTGTTGGGATAAAATCTCTTTTATTTTTATTAATTTCATCTATAGATACAATGTCTATTTATTCTAAATGTTATTTCTTTTTTATCGAGTCAAATTTGCGAAAATTTGACTAGAAATTCATATTTTAGCCAAACAAAAAGTTATAACTAAAACAATAGAGTACCAATTGTGTATTTCTCGTTATTTTATTAGATACTATAGCTATTTATTTTAATTGTATATTTCTATTTTCGAGTCAAATCAATAAAAGAACTTGGCTATAGCTCCACTATATTTTACTCCCTCCGGTCCACAATAAGTGACCAATTTACTTTTGGCACGCCCATTAAAAAATACTAAATTCTATACAAAAATACCTAGTATGACTAAACTACCCTTAATTAAATATTTAATGTGAGGAGTAACAATACTTTTTAGGAATATGTACATAAGGGTAATTTTGTAAAAATAAATTGAATTCTTTCTTGATTATATAAATGGACACTTATTTTGGACCAAAATAAAAAATTAAATTGGTCACTTATTGTGGACCGGATGGAGTATTAAATAACAGAAAGTATAGCCAAAATAATGATCTTGCAATTATGTACTTCTCTTTTATTTCTTTGTTATATTCTATAGCTATTTTATATTAGTTGTGTACTTCTCTTTGTTATATGCTATAGCTATTTTTAGGGATTATCTACTCTTTATAAAATTTGATAAAGGCATGTGCGCGGACCGCAACGTCATCCCGGGTGAGAACTTCAGGACCCAGCATAAGCTCATGATCATGGATTTGGAGATTATGAGGAAGCGAAGAAAGAGTGTTGTGTTTGGTTTACCTATGATCAAGTGGGGAGCTTTAGCTAAAGACAGATCTTAGGAGTTGGGGATAGGTTGTTGACTATGGGGGCATGAAGGAGTAGTAGGCGCAATTTGTATGTGGAATGCGACTCCGAATTGCATTAGGGAGGTTGCTAGAGAGGTATTGGAGGTCTCGACGGGCTCGTCTGGTGGCCGCCATAAGGGACTGGTGATGGAGCACTGAGGTCCAAGGTAAAGTGGAAGCCAAGAAAGCAACATATTTGAAGTTTTTAGAGAAAGTGGATAAGGAAGAGAAGAGGACGAATAGGGAGCGGTATAAGATGGCTAAAAAGGAAACGAAGTTAGCGGTTACAACGGCTAAGACTGCCGTATTTGAGCGCTTGTATGAAGAACATAGAGTCAAAGGAGGAGACAAGAAGTTGTATAAGCTAGCCAAGATGTGAGAAAAAAAGGCATGTGACCTGGACCAAGTGAAGTGCATCAAGGACGAGGAAAGCAGAGTTTTGTTGGATGAGGCACTTATTTGACAGAGATGGCAGACTTACTTTCATAAACTCTTAAACGAAGAGAGGGATATGAACATTGTGCTGGGTGACTTAGAACACTTAGAGAGTCGTCAGGACTTTGGGTATTGTAGTCATTTAAAAGTTGAGGAGGTAAAGGGGTCTATGCACAAGATGATCAGGGGGAGAGCGGTCGGGCCTGACGAAATCCCGATGGAATTTTGGAAAAGGATGGGTAGGGCAGGCTTGGAGTGGCTCACTGGGTTATTTAATGTTATTTTTAGGATAAAGAAGATGTATGAAGAATGGAGATGGAGTGCAATAATCCCATTGTGTAAGAACAAGGGTGATATTCAAAATTGCAACAACTATCGGGGTATCAAGTTACTAAGCCATACTATGAAAGTCTAAGAAAGGGTGATGGATCTGAGGGTGAGGAGAATTGTGTCTATTTTAAGAACCAATTCGAATTTATGCCGGGATGTTCGATTATAAAAGCTATTCACCTTGTTAGGAGGTTGATAGATCACTATAGGTAGAGGAAGGGGGATTTACATATGGTGTTTATCGACTTAGAGAAGGCTTACAATAAAGTGTCGAGGGAGATGTTTGGAGGCTAGAAGTATTAATGTTACATACATTACGGCTATTAAGGCATGTATGATGGAGTTAAGACTTGAGTGAGGACAGTGGGAGGGGTTCAGGACTCTTTCCAATTGTGATGGGGTTGCACCAGGGGTCAGCCCTCAGACCCATTTCTATTTGTTCTGGTGATCGACACATTGATGCGCCATATTCAAAGGGAGATGTCATGGTGCATGTTATTTGCAGATGACATTGTACTGATTGACGAGATATGAGGTGGTGTTAACAAGAGGTTAGAGGTTTGGACGCAGACCCTGGAATCTAAAGGTTTCAAATTGAGTATGACGAAGACAGAATAGTTAGACTGCAAGTTTAATGATATGACTACGGTAGTGAACGAAGATGTTAGGCTTGATTCATAAGTCATCCCTAAAAGAGAGAGTTTCATGTACCTTAGGTTAGTTATATAAGGGAATGTGGAGATCGAAGAGGATGTCACACATCGTATTGGGGCGGGGCGGATAAAATGGTGGCTCGCTTTTGGTGTTTTTTATGATAGTAATGTGCCATCAAAACATAAAGGTATGTTTTATAAAGCGGCGGTAAGACAGACTATATAGTATAGGGAAGAGTGTTGACTAGTCAAGAACTTCCATGTCTAGAAGATGAAGGTGACTGAAATAAGAATATTGAAATAGAAGTGCATGCATATCAAGTTAGTTAGGATAAGAAATGATGTTTTTTGGGACAAGGTGGGTGTGGCCCCTGTGGAGGATAAGATATGAGAGGCGAGACTTAGATGGTTCAAGCATGTGAAGAGGAGAGGCACAGATGCACCAATGAGAATGTGTGAGAGGTTGGCCTTGGAGAGCCTAAGGAGAGGTAGAGGCAGACCGAAGAAGTATTTAGGAGATGTGATTAAGCAAGATATGGCGATGCTCCAGTTTACTGAGGACATGACAATGGATAAGAAGGTGTGGAGGTTGAGAATAAAGGTAAAGGATTAGGTAGCCGAGTGTCCTTATTTGTAACAGTAGCTTTAGTACATTACTTAGTATTAGTCATGTGTTTTCGTACTCCTAGACTTTTATTATTATTGTTGTTGCTTTCGTTTTGGCTTTCTGGTTGCGTTATCTAGTATTAGTTTTATATTTTTGCTCCGATTTTTCAATTGGTCTTCTTGTTATTGGCCGTTCCTTTTATCTTTCCTAAGTCGAGGGTCTACCGAAAATATCCTCTCTGCCTTCTTAAAGGTAGGAGTAAGGTCTGCATACACACTACCATCCCCAGACCTCACATGTAGGATTACACTGAGTTTTTTTGTTGTTGTTGTTGTCGTTGTATATCTTTTTGGGCAAAATTTGTAAAAAAAAAAAATCTTAGAGATTCATAATTTAGCTAACGTATGAATATTTGTTTTAACGCTGTATTTCTTCATTTCAAGATAAGGGTAATTGCCCTCTTCCCCAAATTCTTCTTCACGAACGCCATGGCCCTCCCGCGTTCACAAAGAAGGAAACCGGAACTGGAAAATCTGGTTCCTCAAATTTAGCTCCGGGCGGTCCGAAACACATCGGAGCCCCTCGGGACCCCATCCAACTACCCAACAAGTCTGTAATCATAATACGGACCTGCTTGAACTCTCGAAATGCGTAAAACAACAACAAAACCAAGAATCACACCCCAAAACCAAATTGAATCAAAATTTGAACTTCAAGTTTCCATAGCTCCGAACGTGCCGAATCATACTTAGACTACTCGGAATGACACAAAATTTTACGTGCAAGTCTTAAATGACATTACACAACTATTCCCGATCTTAGAATTCCATTCGGACCTCGATATCACCAAAACCTACTCCAAACCAAATTTAAAGAACTTCAAAACCTTCAAAGAATCAATTTTCACTATTAGGCGCCAAAACGCTCCCAGGTCATCCAAAACCCGATCCGAACATACGTCCAAGTCCGAAATCATCATACGAACCTATTGGAACCGTCAAATCCTGATTCCGATGTCGTTTGCGCAAAATATTGACCGACGTCAAACTTAGCCTTTATAGCCCACCTTAAGGAACCAAGTGTTCCGATTTCAACTCGAACCCTTCCAAATCCCGACCTAACCATCCCCTCAAGTCATAAATCAGTATAAGCACGTACGGGAAGTCTTATTTAGGGGAACGGGGTTCTAGAAAGCAAAATGACTGATCGGGTCGTTACATTCTGCACCTCTTAAACAAACATCCTCGAACGGGTTTAGAATCATACCCGGAGTGATGAATAAGTCTGGATATCTGCTCCGCATGTCCTCCTCGAACTCCCAGGTTGCCTCCTCAACTGGTTAGCCCCACCACTGAACTTTTACCGCGAAAATCCTCTTGGATCTCAACCGGTAAACCTGCTTATCAACAATGGCAACTGGCTCCTCCTCATAACATGGGCTCTCATCTAACTGAATCGTACTGAAGTCTAGAACATGTGACAAGTCGGCATGATACCTCCGGAGCATAGACACGTGAAAAACCAAATGAACTCCGGATAGACTGGGAGGTAAGGCAAGCTCATAAGCAACCTCCCCAACTCGTCTCAACACCTCAAATGGGCTTATAAACCTTGGGCTCAACTTGACCTTCTTCCCAAATCTCATAATCCCCTTCATCGGCGAGACTTTCAAGAGAACCTTCTCGCCCACCATAAATGATAAATCACGTGCCTTCTGATCTGCGTAACTCTTCTGTCTGGACTGTATTGTGCGAAGTCGCTCCTGAATCAACTCTACCTTTTCCAAGGCTCCTTCACCAAATCAGTACCATATAACTTAGCCTCGTCGGGCTCAAACCACCCGAAGGGAGAACGACATCGCCGACCATATAAAGCCTCAAATGGAGCCATCTCGATGATGAAGTGAAAATTGTTGTTGTTAGCAAACTCGGCCAAAGGTAAGAATCAATCCCACTACCCTCCAAAGTCAACACACATGCACTGAGCGGTGTTGAGCTCTACACGGGTCCCATCTCACTGTCACGACCCGGATTTTCCACCCTCGGGAGTCGTGATAGCGCCTACTAATATGAGCTAGGCAAGCCAATCATTTGAACAATTTAACATTTTACCCATTTTATATTCTTTAGCAATTACAAAGATATAACATTTAACAGCGGAATTTAGCATAAGCGGAAGTAAAACAATAATCTATCTGAGCATGAACATCTAATACAACTGTTTGAGTCTCGACTACCCAGAACTGGTGTCACAGTTTCACACACGGTCTAAGAATACTACACATAAAGGTCTGAAAGAAATAAATTCAACACTGTCTCTGGAAATACATGAAAGAAATAGGAAAGTAGATGAAAGGAGACGCCAGGGCCTACGAACGCCTGCAGGACTACCTCGGGTCGCCTAATGAATAAGATCCAGCAATCTCACTGCGGTCCGAAATCTACAACACTGGGGTCTGCACAAAAGAGTGCAGAGTGTAGTATCAGCACAACCGACCCCATGTGCTGGTAAGTGCCTAGCCTAACCCCGACGAAGTAGTGACGAGGCTAGGACCAGACCACCAAATAAACCTGTGCAGTTGTATAATATACAGCGAAAAGTAAAGCAGAAATAACAAATAAAGGTGGGAGGGGGAAACATGCTTCGGGAATTAACAGATAAAGCAGAATCTCAAGAGAATTATCAGGAAACCAAAATTTCAACTTCTAACAAGGATAAGGAAAACAAAGGCAGATTTCACTCTCGGTTCACAACTCGTTGCAGGCGTGCAACCCGATCCCATTTCTCATATCTTGTGGTAGGCGTACCACCCGCTCCCATTTCATTAAATCCCGTGGTAGGCATACCACCCGCTCCCATTTCATTATATCAACAGTTCTTCCAAATGAAGTTTACTCTAACAAACGCAACAATTAATACGAATTCATAAGACAACAAGTACACAATAATTATGATTCACTGAGGAAAACAAATAATGACAAGTAGCAATAAATTATGGACTGTAAGGAGCAATTAGGCAATTTAATGTTAAGTATGCTAAAGGTCAAGTAGCAATTAAGTCACAAAAACATGTAGCAATTATAACATAAATTCAAGGCATATTGTTGCGCAAGGATACCTTGATCCAATAATAACAAGTAACACAATAAAGGAAGATGTCAACATAAAGAATCACAGTAATAGTGGAATAAGACAATTATTGCACTTGAACTGATAACAACAAGAAATCATAACAACGGCAATAAGTGCACGGCATCACCCTTCGTGCTTTAACACTCTCTCACCAAAACAATACACGGCATCACCCTTCGTTCTTTACACTCTTCCTCACCCAAGTAACAATTACAAAGCAATTAGGGCAAGGGAATCAATGACATCACCATAAAGTCAAGTAACAGCAAAAAAATCAGCAAAATAAACATAAAGAACAACACAACTCAATTATCAGCAAGAATCAGGGAAATCAAGGACAAGTGCACGGCATCACCCTTCGTGTTTTTTCTCTCGTTCTCACCATAAGAATAAGTATAATAGGCACGGAATGGTACATCGTGCGGCACGACACCACCCTTCGTGCTTTTACTCTCTTTCCTCACCAAAGCAATTATATGATAAAATGTGCACGGCATCACCCTTCGTGCTTTTACTCTCTTTCCTCACATATAATCAATAGAATCGGCACGGAATGGTACATCGTGCGGCACGGCATCACCCTTCGTGCTTTACACTCTTTCCTCACAATAACAAACAATACACGGCATCACCCTTCGTGCTTTAACACTCTTCCTCACCCAAACAACAATCACAAACAAGGGGCAAGGGAATAAACAAAATAATAATAGAAATCCCGGCAAGGGAACACAATTAACCAATTAAATCCCGGCAAGGGTGCAACATTAACAATCTCAACATCCCGACAAGGGAGATAATCCACAAAGCAACAATATCCCGGCAGGGGAACAATTTAATAACTCTTTCTTTTTCTTTCACTTTTATTTCATAACTCACTTTACTACTTGAGCCAATCTCCAAAGGGTTCAATCATCTCATATACTTTCACAATTGTAATATAACTTGAGCCAATGCTCCTCGATGTTCATAGGTCACAATTTCCTTCCACAAGCTTTTCACAACAAATAGGAATCATCACCAAGGCCTGACAGATACAACGAAATCAAGATATTCACAATTTAATGACTCACGGTCATGCTAGACACCAACGTATAGATACTCGTCACCTTGCCTATACGTCGTACTCGACAATTACCACATAGCAAATAGGACTCAACTCCTAATCCCTCAAGCTAAGGTTAGACCAAACACTTACCTTGATGCCTCGAACATAATTCATTCTTCAATTATAGCTTTACCCCTTGATTCCACCACCAATTTGTTCGTATCTAATCACAAATTACTTAATTACATCAATAAATGCTAAATGAATCAACCCCAATGCATTAAAATGAGTTTTCCAAAGTTTTACCCAAAAAGTCAAAAATTTCCCCCGGGCCCACGTGGTCAAAACCCGAGGTTCGAACCAAAACCCGATTACCCATTCCCCCAAGAACTCAAATATATAATTTGTTTTGAAATCGGACCTCAAATTGATGTCCAAATCCCCAATTTTTGAAAAACCTAGGTTCTACCCAAAACACCCAATTTCCCCCATGAAAATCTTTGATTTTAGGTTGAAATCATGTTAAAAGATGTTATGATTGAAGGAAATGAGTATAAACTAACTTATAATCGATTTGGAAGAAGACTTGTTCTTGGAAAATCGCCCAAAGGAGTTTGCGTTTGAAAAAGATGAGAAAAATGACTTAAAATCGGTTAAGTATAGAAAAATGCAGGTCTCAGTTATGGGAAATGCGAACAGGGGTTCGCAATCGCGAACCCCGACCTCTGCAGATATGGGAATTGCGAAACATTGTTCGCATTTGCGAACTCTTAGGAAGTCTGGGCTTTTTCGCATTTGCGAACAAATAGTCGCATTTGCGACTTCAAGCCATCCTAGCGTACATCGCATTTGTGAAGGGCGTCCTCGCATTTGCGATCATAGAGGTTTTCAGCGGGCGTTGCATTTGCGACATAGACTTTGCATTTGCGAAGGAAGTTGCCCAGGTCACCTCTCGCTTTTGTGATAGCAGGCCTATCCAGAACTCACCCGAGCCCTCGGGGCTCCAAACCAAATATACACACAACCTCAATAACATCCTACGGGCTTACTCGCGCGATCAAATCTCCAAAATAACATCATAAACATCGGATTAAACCTCAAAATCCATGAATTCTTTCAAACTTCATAAAAACATCAAAATTTCCAATTTAGGTCCAAATCACGTCAAATGATATCCGTTTTTCATCAAATTTCAATGAGAGATCTTAAATCATATATAAGACCTGTACCGGGTGCCGGAACCAAAATACGGGCCCGATACTAACATGTTCTAATCAAATTTCATTTCAAATTTCCTTAAACAATTTCAGAAAACAATTTCTTTCAAAAATTCATTTCTCGAGCTTGGGACCTCGGAATTCGATTCCGGGCATACGCCCAAGTCCCATATATTCCTACGGACCCTCCGGGACCGCCAAATCACGGGTCCGGGTCCGGGTCCGTTTACCCAAAACGTTGCCCAAAGTCAAATTAATTCATTTTATAGTCAAAACTTATCATTTTTCACACAGTTTCTCATTTAAGCTTTCCGGCTACGCGCCCGGACTGCACACGCAAATCGAGGTAACTCTAAATGAGGTTTTCAAGGCCTCAGAGACACAGAATTCAATTAAAAAACAGGTGATAACCCTTTGGGTCGTCACATTCTCCACATCTAAAACAACCGTTCGTCCTCGAACGGACAAAAGAAGGAAGTACCTGAGTCGGGGAAAAGATGAGGATAACGGCTCCGTATATCAGACTCGGACTCCCAGGTCGATGCCTCAGGAGGCTGACCTCTCCACTAAACACGAACAGAAGGAAAACTCGTCGACCTCAACTGACGAACCTGCCCGTCTAGAATAGCCACCGGCTCCTCCTCATAAGACAAGTCCTTGTCCAACTGGACAGTGCTGAAATCTAACACGTGGGATGGATCGCTGTGATACTTCCTAAGCACGGACACATGAAACACTGGATGCACGGCTGATAAGCTCGGCGGCAATGCAAGTCTATAAGACACCTCTCCTACTCGATCAAGAATCTCAAACGGACTAATGAAACTAGGGGTAAGCTTGCCCTTCTTCCCAAATCCCATCACGCCCATCATAGGTGACACTCGGAGCAATACCCGCTCACCGACCATAAAAGCTACGTCTCGAACCTTGCGGTCCGCATAACTCTTTTGCCTGGACTGAGCTATACGAAGCCTATCCTGAATGATCCTGCCTTGTCCAAGGCCTCCTGAACCAGATCCGTACCCAACAACCGAGCCTCTCCCGGCTCAAACCATCCAATCGGAGACCGACACCGCCTACCATATAAAGCCTCATAAGGAGCCATCTGAATACTCGACTGGTAACTGTTGTTGTAGGTAGCTAAGGGAAAAGACTGATCCCACGAACCTCTAAAGTCAATAACACAAGCTCGGAGCATATCCTCCAAAATGTGAATAGTCCGCTCGGACTGACCGTCCGTTTGGGGATGAAATGTTGTGCTCAACTCAACCCGTGTGCCCAACTCACGCTGAACTGCTCTACAGAAGCGCGAGGTAAACTGCGTACCCCGGTCTGAAATGGTAGATACGGGCACACCATGAAGGCGAACAATCTCCTTAATGTAGATCTCAGCTAACCTCTCAGAAGAATAGGAGACGGCCATAGGAATGAAATGCGCTGACTTGGTCAACCTATCAACAATGACCCATACTGCGTCGAACTTCTTCCGAGTCAGCGGAAGTCCCGTAACAAAGTCCATAGTGATCCGCTCCCACTTCCACTCGGGAAGCCTCTGAAATAAACCACCAAGCCTCGGATGCTCGTACTTAAACTGCTGACAATTCAAACAACGAGCCACATATGCTACGATATCCTTCTTCATTCTACACCACCAATAATGCTGCCGCAAATCCTGATACATCTTCGCGGTGCCCGGATGAATAGAGTACCGGGAGCTATGGGCCTCCTCCAAAATCAACTCTCGGAGCCCATCCACACTAGACACACATACTCGACCCTACAATCTCAAAACTCCATCGTCACCCAAGGTAACCTGCTTGGCATCTCCGCGCTGCACCGTGTCTCTAAGGACACACCAATGGGGATCATCCTACTGCCGATCACGGATGCGCTCCAATAATGAAGGACGAGCGACCGTGCAAGCTAACACACGACTGAGCTCAGAAACATCCAGCCTCATGAACTGATTGGCCAAAGCCTGAACATCCAAAGCAAGCGGCCTCTCACCGACCGGAATATAAGCTAAACTGCCCCTACTGGCTGACTTCTTACTCAAGGCATCGGCCACCTTTCCCGGGCGACATAAGATAGTGACATCATAATCTTTCAACAACTCCAACCACCTCCTATGCCTCAAATTCAACTCCTTTTACTTGAACAAATAATGAAGGCTCTCGTGATCCGTGAACACCTCACATGCCACACCATACAGATAATGCCTCCAAATCTTCAATGCGTGAACTATGGCGGCCATCTCCAAATCATGAACTGGTTAGTTCTTCTCGTGAATCTTCAACTGCCGTGAAGCATAGGCAATGACCTTGCCATCCTGCATCAACACTGCACCAAGCCTAATATGAGAAGCATCACAACAAACTGTATAAGGCCTTGAACCTGTGGACAAAAACAACACTGGTGCCGTAGCCAGAGCTGTCTTAAGCTTCTGAAAGCTCGCCTCACACTCATCCGACCATCTGAACTGGGCACCCTTCTGGGTCAATCTGGTCATCGGGGCTGCAATAGATGAAAACCCTTCCACGAACCGACGATAGTAGCCTGCCAATCCCAAGAAACTCCGAATCTCTGTAGCTGATGCTGGTCTAGGCCAGTTCTTGACTGCCTCAATCTTCTTTGGGTCCACTTGAATACCCTCTGCTGATACAACATGACCCAGAAATGCAACTGAACTCAACCAGAATTCACACTTCGTGAACTTAGCACATAACCGACTATCCCTCAGAGTCTGAAGAACCACTCTAAGGTGCTGCTCGTGCTCCTCCTCGCTGCGGGAATATATCAATATATCATCAATCCTCGGCAATGGATACTTATTCTTGATCGTTACCTTGTTCAATTGCCGGTAATCAATACACATTCTCATTGACCCATCCTTCTTCTTGACAAACAACACCGGCGCACCCCAAGTCGAAACACTGGGTCTAATGAAACCCTTCTCAAGCAAATCTTGCAATTGTTCCTTTAACTCTTTCAACTCAGGCGAGGCCATACGATACGGCGGAATAGAAATGGGCTGAGTGCCCGGGGCCAAATCAATGCAAAAGTCAATATCCCTATCGGGTGGCATACCCGACAGGTCTGAAGGGAAAACATCAGGAAACTCACGAACAACGGGCACAGAAACAATAGAAGGAACCTCAGCGCTCGAATCACGAACATATGCTAAATAGGCCAAACACCCCTTCTCGACCATACGCCGAGCCTTCACGTACTAGATTACATTGCGGGTAGAATGACCAGGAGTCCCTCTCCACACTAAACGAGGCATACCCGGTAAAGCTAAGGTCACAATCTTGGCATGACAGTCCAAGATGGCTTGGTAAGGTGATAACCAGTCCATCTCCAATATAATATCGAAGTCAACCATGTCCAGAAGAAGCAAATCTACACGAGTCTCAAGACCTCCAATAACCACTATACATGAACAATGGACGCGATCCACCATAATAGAATCACTCGCCGGCGTAGACACATAAATAGGGGCACTCAAAGAATCACTAGGCATGACCAGATACAGCGCAAAATAAAACCGAAGCTTCTCTACCACAAACCAGAACAATACCTGCACCTCCACCTCTAATACCTTTACCTCCACCTCTAGCATCACTACCTCCACTTCTAATAGCTTTACCTCCACCTCTAGCATCTCTACCTCCACCTCTAATACCTTTACCTCCACAAGGCCTCCGAAGACGTAGCTGATCTATCATTGGTCTGTGCTGCTGCTCAGCTGAAGAAGCGGTACATGACCTCGCCATTCGCGAAAGGACAAAAGTAGAGGTTTCAATTTAGCATTGAGAGAACAAAATTGCACAACAGGGAAGAATAGAAGTGAAACTTTTCCTAACATAGCAGGCTCGCAATTGTGATCTCGCATTTGCGAGACAGGCTTCGCAATTGCAAAGCCTGCAGGTCTGAAACACCAGCAAATTTTCAAAGTTAAAAAATGCACCCGTGGCCTATCCAGAACTCACCCGAGCCCTCGGGGCTCCAAACCAAATATACACACAACCTCAATAACATCCTACGGACTTACTCGCGCGATCAAATCGCCAAAATAACATCATAAATATCGGATTAAACCTCAAAATCCATGAATTCTTTCAAACTTCATAAAAACATCAAATTTTCCTATTTAGGTCCGAATCACGTCAAATGATATCCGTTTTTCATCAAATTTCACAGAGACATCTTACATCATATATAAGACCTGTACCTGGGCGCCGGAACCAAAATACGGGCCCGATACTAACATGTTCTAATCAAATTTCATTTCAAATTTCCTTAAACAATTTCTTTCAAATATTCATTTCTCGAGCTTGGGACCTCGGAATTCGATTCCGGGCATACGCCCAAGTCCCATATTTTCCTACGGACCCTCCGAGACCGCCAAATCACGGGTCCGGGTCCGGGTCCGTTTACCCAAAACGTTGCCCAAAGTCAAATTAATTCATTTTATAGTCAAAACTTATCATTTTTCACACAGTTTCTCATTTAAGCTTTCCGGCTACGTGCCCGGACTGCGCACGTAAATTGAGGTGACTCTAAATGAGGTTTTCAAGGCCTCAGAGACACAGAATTCAAAATTAAAAAATAGGTGATGACCCTTTGGGTCGTCACACTCACTCTGTACGGCTCTCTAAAAATGCAAATTAATCTGAGGGCCTCTATCTGATATGATGGAAACAAGAACACCATGCAACCGAACTATCTCCTGAATATAAATCTAGGCCAACCTCTCTGAAGTATACATAGTCACAACTGGAATGAAGTGTGCCGACTTGATCAACCTGTCAACAATGACCCAAACTGCATCAAACTTCCGCAAGGTCTGTAGCAACCCAACTACAAAGTCCATAGTAATGCGCTCCCATTTATACTCCGGTATAGTCATCTGCTGGAGTAGGCCACCTGGCCTCTAGTGCTCATACTTAACCTGGCTGCAATTTAGGCACCTAGATACATACTCCACTATCTGTTTCTTCATCCGCCGCCACCAATAATGGTGTCTCAGGTCTTGATACATCTTCGTAGCACCTGGATAATTTGAATACCAAGAACTGTGTGTCTCCTCTAGAATCCTCTCCCTTAAGCCATCGACATTAGGAACACATAGACGACTCTGGTGTTGCAGAACATCATCATTGCCGATAGAAACCTCCTTGGAACCACCCTGTAGTACCATCTCCCTGAGAACCATCAAATGCGGATCATCCAATTGTCGAGCCTTGATTTGCTCCAATAGTGAAGACTGGGCAAGGATGCATGCAAGAACTCGGCTGGGCTCTGAAATATCCAACCTCACAAGTCTGTTAGCCAAGGACTGAATGTCCAAAGCTAATGGCCTCTCCTCTGCTGAAATGAATGCCAAGCTACCCATACTCTCTGCCTTTCTGCTCAAGGCATACGCGACTACATTCGCCTTGCCCAGATGATAAAGAATAGTGATGTCAAATCCTTCAGTAACTCAAGCCATCCGCGTTGCCTCAAATTGAGATCCCTCTGCTTGAACAAATGCTGCAAGTTGTGATGATCAGTGTAAACCTCACAAGACACCCCATAAAGATAATGCCTCCAGATCTTAAGAGCATGACTCGTGCACAGGTTAATTCTTCTCATGGATCTTCAGCTGACGTGAAGCATATGAAATAACTCGCCCCTCCTGCATCAATACACATCCCAAACCGATGCGTGAAATGTCTCAATACACAGTATACATCCTCAAACCAGAAGGCAACACTAGAACTGGTGTTGTAGTCAAAGCGGTCTTGAGCTTCTGAAAGCTCGTCTCGCCATCATCGGACCAACGGAACGGGGCACCCTTCTGGGTCAATCTTGTCAAAGGTGCTGCAATGGATGAGAAGCCCTCCACAATGGCGATAATAACCTGTTAACCCCAAGAAGCTCCTGATCTCGATCGCCGAAGTTGGACGAGGCCAACTTTGAACTGCCTCAATCTTCTTGGGATCCACCTTAATACCCTCGCCTGATACAACATGCCCCAAGAACGCTACAGAATCTAGCCAAAACTCACACTTGAAGAACTTAGCATATAGCTTCTGTTCCCGCAAGGTCTGAAGCACCACTGTCAAATGTTGCTCGTGCTCCTCCGTGCTATGTGAGTAGATCAAAATGTCATCAATAAATATTTGACAAACAAATCAATATATGGTCTGAACACCCTATTCATCAATTCCATAAACGTCGCTGGGGCGTTAGTCAAGCCGAAGGACATCACTAGAAACTCATAATGGCCATATCTAGTACGGAAAGTAGTCTTCGGAACATCGAAGTCCTGAATCTTCAACTGATGGTACCTTGATCTCAAGTCGATCTTAGAGAACACCCTATCACCCTGCAACTGGTCAAATAAATCATCAATACGCGGCAATGGGTATTTGTTCTTAATGGTAACTTTGTTCAACTAGGGGTAATCAATGCACATCCGCATTGTCCCATCTTTCTTCTTCACAAATAACATTGGTGCACCCCAAGGTTATACACTTGCTCTGACGAACCTCTTTGCTAGCAACTCCTCAAGCTTCTTCTTAAACTGCTTCAACTCTTTCTGAGCCATACGGTATGGTAGGATAGATATAGGCTGGATACCTGGAGCTCCCGGACTATTGGCACTGAATCAATCGCTGGAGTCTCCGCGGTAGTATCCCGAACATAAGCTAGATAAGCTAAACAACCCTTCTCAACCATATGTCGCGCCTTCGGAAAAGAGATGACCCAACTATATGTAATGATAGATAAACCCTTCCACTCCAATCTCGACAACTCTAGCATCGCTAATGTAACAGTTTTGGCATGGCAATTTAGGATGGCGTGATATGGGGATAGCCAGTCCATGCCCAGGGTAACCTTAAAGTCGATCATATCAAGCATCAGATGGTCCGCTCTAGTCTCGTAACCACAAAATGTAACCACACATGACCGATAGATCCGATCCACAACAACAGAATCGCCCACATGAGTGGACACATAAACATGAGTGCCCTAAGACTCACGAGGAATATCCAGGAAATGAGCAAACATAGATGACACATATGAATAGGTAGACCCTGGATCAAATAATACCAAAGCATCCCTATTGCAGACAGAAATAATACCTATGATCACGGCATCTGAGGTCACTGCATCTGATCTGGCCGAAAAAGCATAGAACCTAGCTGGGGCACCGACTGGCTGGCCCCCACCTGTTTGGGCTGCGGTTGGATGGCCTCCACCTGCCTGGCCTCCACCTCTAGGACGACCCTTACCCGCTTGTCCTCCGCCTCTAGGCGGCCAGACAGCTGGTGCTGTAATCATAGGCTGCTGGCCCTGGCGCACTGCCTTGTCCCTGTGAGCACGTGATTTTTTCCCTATATGAATCACTCCCATAAATTCAAGAAAATATGTTTCTTTTCATTATTTGCAATTTTATGGATTTTCGTGGCATTTTCTGTTAATTGTTTGCATTTGTCTGTGCATGTTTATTTTATTTTAATTAAATGAAAAATACAAAATATATATTGCATTTGCATTTAGGATTTAATTTTACATATTTTTAGATTAATTAGTAATTAAGGTTTTACAAAAATAGAAAAATCACAAAAAATAATTTATCTTGCATTGCTTAATTTTTAGCTTTGAATTTTGTTGGTTTTCCTTTAATTTGGCATTTAATTAATCGTGTTGATTATTAATTAGAGATTAATATAATTTGGTAGGTTAATTTATTTTTTAAGAGTTAATTTAGGTTTTTATTTTAATTTGAAAAAGAAAAGGAGTTTTAATTTGAAAAGAAAAAGAAAAGAAAATAAAAAGAAAAAGGGGTCTTCTTAATAAAAGACCCAATCTGGGCCAGCCCAAATCAAAAACCCTCCAGATAT
>NC_031990.1:79053524-79224525 GCF_001879085.1 Nicotiana attenuata
ACAGGGACGATTACTGAATCTCTCATTGAATTACAAGTTGGTTTTCTTTTTTAATTGAAGATCGTTTGAAACAAAATTCGGAGTATGAAAAAGGAGTTGGAGTATGTGTTTGTCGAGATTGGTTGAATCAGTTTAATCTACGAGTGAAATATCCCCGTAATAATTCCTGAAAATAGTCAATCAGATGATTATCTTAATTTATTGTATTAAATGCTCCCAGTAGTTCGTGTTTCGTGAATGTAAAATCCGAATCTTGCTGGTATTGCTGTCGCATGGGTTCGATCTTAGACCCAAGCGACGATTGACCTGAGCATGCTGCATAAAGAACCAGGCTCTCCGATTGGGCTTTCCTCCAAGCCCAGCCAATTTTGGATTTGATTTACCCAATGCCTCATTTAGTTACTAGTTCAGATGCCGTCAATTTCCCTTCGGCTCCGTTACTTTCTCGGGCAAGATCTTTGTAGTTTTGCGAGTCGCGCCTTGATAATTAGTCATGGTTCTCTTGATCATAGTTAGATTTTAGTCTTGGTAAATGGAGGTATGCCGTACGAGATAGCACAAGTAGTTTATGGCCCTCCGAGGTTTGGTTTGATAATCCTTTTAAAATTGAATTGAGGTGCGCTGCGCCAAATAAAATCTCAAATGTGTGGCCCTCATTTAATCCTTTCTTTTAAAAATACTTAGATCCGAGGCGTGCCGTTTAGCAAATTTCCATGGCCCTCGCAAAGTAAAAAATGCGTAGTTGCTTTAGGCGCGTTATTTTAATAATATTACCTTCCTAAACTCGGGTGCACATTTATGTGACCAAAATCCAAATCTCAATGTTAGATAAGATGTGTTATGGACTGCGGGTGCATTTATCTGACGCGGTTCGAAACATATTTTAAATGACGTCGCAATTTTCCTTTAATTAATTAAATAAAAGCGGTGAAAAGTTAAAATTGCGCATAGGTTCAAAATGTTTTTAAAATCAGATAATTAGGCCAATAATAACAGTTGAGCGACCGTTCTAGAACCACGGAACTCGGGAATGCCTAACACCTTCTCCCGGGTTAACAGAATTCCTTACCCGGATTTCTGGTTCGCAGACTGTTAAACAGAGTCATTCTTTTCCTCAATTCGGGATTCAAACCGGTGACTTGGGACACCATAAATCTCCCAAGTGGCGACTCTGAATTTTTAAAACTAAGTCCCATTTCGATTGTCCTTTAATTGGAAAAACTCCTTTTATTATACCCCTTCCGGGGGTGTAAGTAAAAAGGAGGTGTGACAGCTCTAGCGACTCTGCTGGGGACAAGAACCCGGAACTGCGGTTCAGGGTTTAAGAATTCGAGCTTAGATTAAATTGTTATATTTGGCTTTATCTGATTTTGTTACGTGTTTGGGCCTAATGTGCTAAATGTTGCTTTTTACTGCTTTAATATTGTTGAATTGTATATAAATTGTTACGAATCCCTCCTCTCTCTGAGTCTTCTAAATCATGAAGGAGTGTGCACTTCGTGTGACTTCTTTTTTGTTAGAGTCATATTCCAAAATTTAGAACGAGGTTCGGACAAGTTGCAAAGCCGGCGAAGCTTCTGTATTCCCGGTACGCTGCCCCCCCCCCCTCCCGCCCGGCTCGAGTTGTCCGCTCGGGTAAGCCAGGTCTAGAACAATAGACCCAGGTTTTTTTTAAACCTAGAATAACTCAGCCTCATGCCAGATCCCTAGTAGGAGCGATTTGTTGCATCACGTGCATTTGACTTAGGGGACTCAACACAGGGGTTGGGTCCGTCTAGGACAGGTGTACCCAAAATAACAGACCATCCTGATGCATATTTTACGTGCTATTTGTTGCATTTATTTGCTTCGGGTTTGCATGCTGACCGGCTTTTGAGTGATGGGAGAAAATTGAAAAAAAGAAAATAGCAGTGTAAGGGTTAAGTGAGTTAGTCACCTGTTTTGAAAGAGAAAAACCAATGTCCAAATGGTACTGAAACTCTGCCGAATTTTTGAGAAAAATGAACAAAAAACAAAGAAGAAAAGGTTTTGTTTTCAAACTAGTTGGTTTTGTTTTACTTGCCCGAACTACGCCAGTTTGATTCTCACAGGGTGTGAGATACGTAGGCAACCCCCATCGGGTCCAACTTCTCTTTTTGCAAATATAGCCCAAAAAGAACAAAAATTTGTTTTTACTGTAAATAATTAAGGTGATGCCATTCTTGTCAAGAATAGCCGAANGGACTTAGCTTTCAAATTCTTAATAATAGTTGGTAGAATGATTCAGTTTAACGCTCACCTATGTGCCCAGCTACCAAACTGGGGTAGAAAATTTCCTTTGTTTTGTCTATTTTTGTTGGAATTAGGTACCCGCTTGGAGAACAGGGAGAAAAAGTTCAAATTCAGCAGTCAGGAGCCCGCCTGGAGAATAGGGAATACATTTCAAGTTCAGCAATCAGGAGCCCACCTGGAGAACAAGGGAATACATTTCAAGTTTCAGCAATCAGGCGTCCACCTGGAGAGCAAGGGAGTACAGTTCAGGTTTCAGCTTTCAAGTTCTTATTGATATTTGGTAACATGATTCGGTTTACACTCGTATATATGCCCTGCTACCAAACTGGGGCAGAACTTTTCTTTGTTTTTGTTTATTTTGTTGAAATCAGGAGCCCACCTGGAGAACATGGAATACATTTCAAGTTCAGCAAGTCAGGAGCCCACCTGGAGAACAGGGAATACATTTCAAATTCAGCAGTCAGGCGCCCACCTGGAGAACAGGGAATACATTTCAAGTTCAGCAGTCAGGCGCCCACCTGGAAAGCAGGGAATACATTCAAGTTTAGCAATCAGGAGCCCGCCTGGACAGCAGGGAATACATTTCGAGTTCAGCAATCAGGAGCCCGCCTGGAGAGAAGGGAATACATTCAAGTTTAGCTAATAGGAGCCCGCCTGGAGAGCAAGGGAATACCAGTCAAATTGAGCAGTCAGGGGCCCACCTGGAGAAAGGGGCAACATCTCAAAATACAGTTCGGTAGTCAGGCGTCCACCCGGAAAAAGGGGCAACATCTCAAAATACGGCTCGGCAGTCAGGCGCCCACCTGGAAAAAGGGAAAGCATCTCAAAGTGTGGTTCAAGTTGGCAATCAGGCATCCACCTGAAGAAAAGGAAAATATCTCATACTATAATTCAAGTCGACGACAGAGGAATTTCACCGGAAGAATACAAGTCGGCATGGCAACAAATGCCGCAAGATCAAGTTTGAAGAGATAGATAGGCTTTGTAATTCATAGACCATAGTTTAGCTTCTTTCTATTTTTGACATGGTGCAATAAGGGGTTCAGTAAGCAGTAGCAGGAGCAGCAGCAACAGTGAAACCACAGCTTCATGGTAGTCCCAGCTACCAAATATTCCTGAACTACACTGACCTGATTCCTTTTTAGCCAAGGATATGTAGGCAACCTCGGAAGCAGGGTGCGGTCAAATCTTTCAAAAATGCTTCCCACGGATTATCCAAACGGGCAAAAATCGCTCGTATCCGCTCACTTTATCTTTGCACGAAAACTCTTCGTGTTTCCAAGCAAAGAAGGGTAGCTGTGAGCACGTGATTTTTGCCCTATATGAATCACTCCCATAAATTCAAGAAAATAAGTTTCTTTTCATTATTTGCAATTTTATGGATTTTCGTGGCATTTTTTGTTAATTGTTTGCATTTGTCTGTGCATGTTTATTTTATTTTAATTAAATCAAAAAATACAAAATATATATTGCATTTGCATTTAGGATTTAATTTTACATATTTTTAGATTAATTAGTAATTAGGGTTTTACAAAAATAGAAAAATCACAAAAAATGATTTATCTTGCATTGCTTAATTTTTAGCTTTGAATTTTGTTGGTTTTCCTTTAATTTGGCATTTAATTAATCGTGTTGATTATTAATTAGAGCTTAATATAATTTGGTAGGTTAATTTAGTTTTTAAGAGTTAATTGAGGTTTTTATTTAAATTTGAAAAAGAAAAGGAGTTTTAATTTGAAAAGAAAAAGAAAAGAAAATAAAAAGAAAAAGGGGTCTTCTTAATAAAAGACCCAATCTGGGCTAGCCCAAGTCAAAAACCCTCCAGATATCCGGTCAAAATACCCAAATACCCGGCCTAGTCCAGTAAAATACCCGGTCCAGTCTTCCCCAACCCCCAAAACGACCCTGTTTAACTAACATCCAATCCCAGCCGTCGAGGTTTCTCGATCAAACGGCTGGGAACATGGGGGTCAGTCATACTAGACCTGTCCCAAACGTTCCCCTCCCCCCCAACCCCATCTATCGTCTCCTTCAAAGACCCTTCGCCAAAAACCCTAGCCACCGTCAAATCCTCCACCCTTGAACCATGGCGGCGCCGCCTTAGATCAGTACCAAATCAACACCCTAGAATCCCCATGGTCCCATCTCTCCCAATCTCAGACTCTTGTACCTCAAATCTGTCCCAAACTGGTCAAATATCGAATCTAGTACGAACCCTAAAATTGCAAAATCGGATTTCATTGAAGATTTAGGTTGATTTTGATTTTATTCGTGTGTTCTTAATAAGAACACACGATTAACATCAAAATTCGTCGAAAATTGAAGTTCTGAAGGCTCGCTTCTGTTTCGTTAATGTCCAAGCCCGCTTAGGTATTTTTCTTTCTCTTTTATTATCTTTTCCCCACTTTCGTCGCATTTTTATGTCCTATCTCATCATCTTCTGTTTATTTCTTATCTTTTAATTTCTTTTCGTTTTTTTGGTTCTCTAGAATCAATTTTCTCATGCTTGTTAGTTTTCTTTTCTTTAATTAGTGTCAATAATCGGTTAATAGTTTAGTTTAAATTTCATTAATCCTTAGTTGCATTAATTGGAATTAGTGAAAATTGTTGCTTGAATTGCTTCTGTTTCTGCTTGTTTCATTTTTAATTCAGAAACGTTGGTTTGAATATGTTTGGGTATTATTTTCGTTTTGTTTTAGTGCTAAGTTTAGGGAAATTAGGGTCCCTGTTTCTATTTTGGGCTTGAGTCTCCGGTCAAATTTTGATACTCTGTAAACAATTACTCAAGGGTTGGCTAAGTTATCTCTTGATCTGAATTGAGGAATCAAAAGGCCAATAGAGAGTTGAACTGGGTTTTTAGTAGACCCATCGAATTGGGTCAACTTGACCCAATTAGCTCGACCAGTTGACCCGGGTGGTTCTAGGGTAGTTTCAGGGTCTTTAAAGGGCAGTATAGGTAATCTAGCTAGGGAATCTTTTGGGTAACTGATTTAGAAGCTTCTAGTAGGGGTCTTTTATGGAATTTCAGACTTTAGCTTGGGTAACAAGTCAGAAAATGAGGGATTAACTGGCAAAAATGAAATTAGGGGGGGACTAGAAGTGCAAAACTAAAAGGTCTGCCCTATTTGTTGAAAAGGAATCTCAATCTTGCCTTGGAAGGCAGGGATTAGAGATCAGATTTTCAGAAAAAGATAAAAAAAAATATATAATTGCTGGTACTGTTTGATTGAATTTTCTTGGAGGTTCTTTCATTTTCCAATTCCTGAAGGAATTTCTGGTTTATGTTGGTTGAAACAATTCTAATTTGGAGTTCTTAAGAGTTTGTTTAGAGGTTTTGAGCAAGTTTGGGTTGATTGTGAATCTCTGCTGGTTTAAATTTGGTCATTCTGGGTTGTCACTGCTGCTTCTTGTTCTTGCTGTTGCTATTGCTGAGCCTACTGCTTCTTAATTCTTCTTTATTTCTTCTTTTCCAGGTATATTTTGATCCTCATGGGTGTCACTTAATATGTAACTTGAAGCATGATTTGAGAATGAGATAAATGTGGAGTTGTCTGTAGATTTCATCTCTTTTCTCCAGTTTTATAATCACCATATAGCTTTGAAGTTTTGTTTAAGTTATTTGTCAAAGGTTCGTTGTAAATAATTAGATCATGTGAGTCTAGTCTAATAGTTTCCCTCTAATCATGTAACTGGTGTTGGATTTCTTCTGCATGTGCTCATTTGGCCCTTATTTCCCAAGTTAGCTTGTATTAATGCGGTAGATTAGGTCGTTAAGTATGGTTGCAGTTGTCAGGCTTGTGGTTATTGATTATGATGAAATAATAAGAAGTAAGAGTATGTCAAATGACTTTTAGTTGAATCCTTTGTGTATAATGTGGACATGAACAGGGCATTCTGAATCTCTCATTGAATTACAAGTTGGTTTTCTTTTTTAAATTGAAGATCGTTTGAAACAAAATTCGGAGTATGAAAAAGGAGTTGGANTATGTGTTTGTCGAGATTGGTTGAATCAGTTTAATCTACGAGTGAAATATCCCCGTAATAATTCCTGAAAATAGTCAATCAGATGATTATCTTAATTTATTGTATTAAATGCTCCCAGTAGTTCGTGTTTCGTGAATGTGAAATCCGAATCTTGCTGGTATTGCTGTCGCATGGGTTCGATCTTAGACCCAAGCGACGATTGACCTGAGCGTGCTGCAAGAAGAACCAGGCTCTCCGATTGGGATTTCCTCCAAGCCTAGCTAATTTTGGATTTGATTTACCCAATGCCTCATTTAGTTACTAGTTCAGATGCCGTCAATTTCCCTTCGGCTCCGTTACTTTCTCGGGCAAGATCTTTGTAGTTTTGCGAGTCGCGCCTTGTTAATTAGTCATGGTTGTCTTGATCATAGTTAGATTTTAGTCTTGGTAAATGGAGATATGCCGTACGAGATAGCACAAGTAGTTTATGGCCCTCCGAGCTTTAGTTTGATTATCCTTTTAAAATGGAATTGAGGTGCGCTGCGCCAAATAAAAACTCAAATGCGTGGCCCTCATTTAATCCTTTCTTTTAAAAATACTTAGATCTGAGGTGTGCCGTTTAGCAAATTTCCATGGCCCTCGCAAAGTTAAAATCGCGTAGTTGCTTTAGGCGCGTTATTTTAATAATATTACCTTCCTAAACTCGGGTGCACATTTATGTGACCCAAATCCAAATCTCAACGTTAGATAAGATGTGTTATGGACTGCGGGTGCATTTATGTGACGCGGTTCGAAACATATTTTAAATGACGTTGCAATTTTCCTTTAATTAATTAAATAAAAGCGGTGAAAAGTTAAAATTGCGCATAGGTTCAAAATGTTTTTAGAATCAGATAATTAGGCCAATTATAACAGTTGAGCGACCGTGCTAGAACCACGGAACTCGGGAATGCCTAACACCTTCTCCCGGGTTAACAGAATTCCTTACCCGGATTTCTGGTCGCAGACTGTTAAACAGAGTCATTCTTTTCCTCGATTCGGGATTCAAACCGGTGACTTGGGACACCATAAATCTCCCAAGTGGCGACTCTGAATTTTTAAAACTAAGTCTCGTTTCGATTGTCCTTTAATTGGAAAAACTCCCTTTATTATACCCCTTTCTAGGGGTGTAAGTAAAAAGGAGGTGTGACAGTTCCGTGTATATGGCTAAAATTAAAGAGTCCGATTTTATGATCACTACGACGATCCATAGCCTATTCTTTTGAAGGCTCGAGGGCAGCTCGAGGTTCAACCCCGAGGATCCTCTATGTTCAACCTCGGGGCAGTGCAAATCAGTGGCTATGATGGACAAGCGGGAAATTCCTAAGGCACGTGGTTAGAACTGACCAAGTCTACTAGGCTAGTACAAGTCCGTACCGTGATATTAAACGGTTGTACCAGCCGCATATCTTTGTAATAAATACACCTGTACTATGTTGGTATTCCCCCTCCTATATAAAGGGGACCCTTATCATTTTGTAAGACATATGATATTCAATACAAGAACACGAACATTCTCTGCTCTCCAACTTAAACATATTCTCCTCTGATTTTATTGCTTACATTTATTGTGTTTTATTGATTGTTTTTCATTTATTACTCATCATTAATCATAAAGAGCCATCATCAAAGCTCTTAGAATTGTTAAACCTTCATCGGCCATCCCCAGCCTGACGTTTTAGCTCGACCTCGAGGCCTAGCATAGGCTAGCTCGAGACCCTGATTCACGGTCATTCGGTTTGCATAACATACTATCCTCAAGCTCTTGTCTCATTTTCCTAATTCACATTTAGCATCTATTGCCTAACAACTAGCATTAAAATAAATCACGTATTTTTAGAACCACAAAATCAAATCTAATTGTAATTACCATTTTCAAGATAAACAGTTTGGCGCCCACCGTGGGGCTAAAAATAATAGTGATTGTTTTCGTGTTGGTTTATTGAAAACACAAGTTATTCTTCATACTTTTTCTTGTCCAAGAATCTTTGATTTCAGGTCAAAATGTCTAACTCAGTAAATGCACATGAAAACAATGGTCCTGAGGACCATAGAGAGAATGGTGTAGCTGTTCCAGGCATCGGTGTACCACCACGAAACCCTGAGGATGCAACAGAACCAATTCCCGTGGACGTGGTTTCACACAACACCCAACACTTCGATATAAGCTCCCACACAAACAGGAGTATACGCCAAGAAAACCAAAAACAAGCTCAAAAAACCCCGGCTCGGGAGGAATGAGAGGTTAGCCTTCACGTCATTTTTGAGATGTTACAGGCACAACAGCTGGCGATTGCCCAACTGCAAAGCCACCAAAAAACTCCAAGTACAGCAGAAACGGAAATGGCTCCTCGAGCCGAACAGGTACCAGAAAGATCAAGCAACAACGGGTCAGCAGCCGACCCCACTATCATCAAGATGCTCGAGGACCTCACAAAGAGGATTGAATCGGGTGAAAAGAACATAGAAGCCAATGACAAAAAGGTAGAGACCTACAATTCAAGGGTCGATCAGATTCCAGGCGCACCCCCGATTCTGAAGGGTGTAGATTCAAAGAAATTTGTGCAAAAGTCATTCCCATCAAATGCTGCTCCGAAGCCCATCTCGAAGAAATTCAGAATGCCCGATCTCCCGAAGTACAACAGAACCTCGGACCCCAACGAGCACATCACTACTTACATTTGTGCTGTAAAGGGGAATGACCTGAAGGACAACGGGATTGAATCCGTCTTGAAGAATTTCGGAGAAATGCTTTCGGAAGGGGCCATGATGTGGTATCACAACCTATCCCCGAATTCGATAGACTCATTTGCCATGCTGGCACATTCTTTTATAAAGGCACATGCTGGTGCCATCAAGGTTGCTACAAGGAAATCCAACGTCTTCAAAATCAAATAGAGGGAAAACGAGATGCTACGGGAATTTGTATCTCGCTTTCAAATGGAGTGAATGGAGTTACCACCAGTCTCCGATGATTGGGCAGTGCAGGCCTTCACCCAAGATTTGAACGAACGAAGCTTGGTAGCTTCAAAGCAGCTAAAGCAGAACTTGGTTGAATATCCCATCGTGACTTGGTCGGATGTCCACAACCGGTATCAATCAAAGATTAGGGTCGAGGACGACCAAATAGGAGCCCTCTTGGGCTCAGTATATCCTAGCAGGCTCCAGGCAAAGGAACTGAGGCCAAACAAGGAAAGGTACCAACCGTACACTGAAGATCGAAGAAACGCCCCTAGGCGTAACATACCTCGAAACGACCGAAGGACAGATCAAGGTCCGAATCCTCGGGGACTCGTGAGTAGAGCCGAATTCGACAGACACGCGGGACCGATAGAGGCACCCCGATTATCTGAGTACAACTTCAACATTTATGTTTCGAGCGTTGTGTCAGCCATAGGTAAACTCAAAGACACCAGGTGGCCAAAACCCATACTATCAAATCCGTTGCAAAGGAACCCTAACCTGGTGTGCGAATTTCACGGCACACACGGTCATAGGACCGAAGATTACAGACAGCTCCGAGAAGAAGTAGCCCGACTAATCAACAAAGGGCACCTCCGAGAGTTCCTCAGCGACCGAACCAAAAATTAGTTTCGAGAAAGAGAGGAGAATAGGAAAAATGAAACAGATGAGCCACATCATGTTATCCACATGATCGTTAGAGGAATCGACATCCCACAGGAACCCATTGTCAAACGAACAAAAATATCCATCACCAGGGAAAAGTGAACTCGAGGTTACATAGCCGAGGACACTCTCACATTCAGCGATCACGACATCGAGGCCCTGTCTTGGCCCCATAATGACGCGTTAGTAATTTCTTTTCTTGTGAATATATTTCAAATTAAGTGTGTGCTTATGGATCCAGGTAGCTCGGCCAACATTATCAGGTCGGAGGTGGTGAAGCAGCTCGGACTGCTCGACCAGATCGTGCCCGCCTCCCGAGTCCTCAACGGATTCAACATGGCGAGCGAGACAACGAAAGGGGAAATCACCCTCCCGGTCAACGTGGCCGGCACAACCCAAAATGTCAAGTTTCATGTCATCGAAGGAGACATGAGGTACAATGCCTTGCTCGGAAGGCCATGGACACACTGCGTGAGAGCAGTACCATCAACCCTTCATCAAATGATGAAGTTCCCGATGAAGGATGGAATAAAAACTGTATACGGGGAGTAGCATGCAGCACGAGAGATGTCCGTGGTGCACGATGTGGCACCGGCATCGACACCTTCAGCATTGAAGGAGCCAAAGGATAAGCAAACGACGAAGTAGCAACCATAAGCTACATTCTCGGCTGCACCCGAATAAATGAATAAAGGACCGTACCGCGTCCCCGAAGCGAACGGTTGAAGCATATCGAGGCTCAAAGCGCCATCACCACTAAGGTATAACCGTCTCCCTTTTTATCTACATCTTACACTAACCTGTGTGCAGGTGTCCAGTTAGAACAATCGAAGCACTTTCCAACTTAAAGACCTTAGGTTTTAAAGCATGTGTTGCACTCTTTTCCTTCGATCGGATTTTATCCCAAGAAGGGTTTTACCCATAAGGTTTTTAACGAGGCAACGTCTATATGCTACCTAAGGAGAACTTAACAAGTATTCAAGGCTTCTCTTCAATAAACCTCGAATACTGGGGGGCATCCCCCCGGGAGATCACCTCCCCGGAGAAGTCAAGATAAGCCAAAGAGGGTCTCGATAGGAAAATGATGTATCGGGCCAAACGGACAAATGAACCGTGTTCGCATAGAATAATCGAACCCTTGAAGACGAAAACATGTATACTTGTACCAAGTAATCAAAGGAGTATCTTTTACCATCAAAACGCTTCGCGCTTCAATGAAGTTTGCTATTTTTTACAAAAAAAAACACACGGCCCCAGGGCCAGGAATTCCCCGAACACTCGGGAACTGACATCAAAAACTCAAAGCCGTAAGACCTCTGGGCCGAAAACTTCGAGCTCATAAGCTCTCAATGAGGCAACATCAAGTTTACAAAGAACGGCTCTGGAGCCAAAAACTTTCGGTGTCTCGGGGACTATCGCCGACTGTCACCCCATCGAGCTACCGAAAACTCGAGGCCATAAGACCCCATGCGGGCAACCCCGAGCTCATAAGACCTCCATAAGGCAATACCAAATCTGTAAGACCTCAAGCAAGGCATGAGTTATACTTGTGCCAAGTAACCAAAGAATCTATAAGACCTTAAGTAAGGCATGTTAATTTATAAGACCTTACAAAAGGCATAATCCTGATCATAAAGTTAAGGCTATATATTCGAACTGTAAGACCCCTAAAAAGGCATACCCTCGATATAAACGTCGAGGCTACTTCACTCGGGGACTAAAAGGCTACGGCCAAACACAATGACTACGGTCATAAGGCTCCGGCCAAACTAATGCGACCCGGGAACGCCCGACCGTCGCCATAAAATCACAGGCCTTCAATTATATCGAAAAGAACCAGTTAATCAGGCTACCCTCCGCATAAGCAAAAGAGCTTCGATCATGTTAGCTCCAAATAATGAAAAGGCTTCCAAACAATTCATCCATCGAGCGAAACTCCCGAGGTGCTCATTTATCATTACATAACGGCTCACAATCGAGGTTCTTATCGAACCGTCGAAGAGTTGGGCGAACACAAAAACTTTAAAAAGTCTTTAATGAGGGAAAAATAAAGCCTATATTAGAGTTCGTACCGACCCAACGCGTAAGAGCCCAAGCCCCAGCCTATATTAGAGGTCGTACCGACCCAACGCGTAAGAGCCCAAGTGCCAACCTATATTAGAGGTCGTACCGACCCAACGCGTAAGAGCCCAAGCTCCAGCCTATATTAAAGGTCGTGCCGACCCAATGCGTAAGAGCCTAAGAGCCAGCTTAAAATTCAAAAACTTAAGGGTCGATGAGCTCGAGTCGAAACCCGACTCGAAGGCTGAGCCCGAAACGGTTGACTAAAAAGCGCCTAAGGGCAAATGCGTAAGAGCCTACGGGCCAGCCCAACAAGCCTAAGGGCCGATTTGTAAACCTAAGGGTTTTACCTCGAAATCCAACTCATCTAGCTAATCATTGACAAACGTCGAAATTCAAAACAAAAGAAAGACATACACAAGCAAAGGGAAATTCATGAAAAGTGAAAACCGAAAAGCTTCTTTTTATATGTATATGTGAAATAATACAAGGCTTCATTTACAAAGTTCTCAAGAGCATTGTACGCAGAATTAGAAAGGAAAAGCCTAGTCTACTTTCCCCTCGGGGATTGCGGCTCTATCGTCCTCTTCCTCATTATCTTCGGCATCGGATGCGAGGAACTTGGCGTCTTATTCATCCGCCTTGGCCTGCGCTATCTCTTCCGAGAGATCGAAGCCCCTAGCATGGATCTCCTCGAGGGTTTCCCTCCGGGATCTATGCCGGGCATATTTATTACTTCTGCTCTCCCGATCAGAAGCCCCTCTCAACTCTGCTCGAGCGTCAGAAACGTCTTTTAAATAGATGGCCACTTTCTTGTCAGCCTTAGCTCGAATCTCTTTTGCTTCAGCCTAGGCGTCCACGACCTCGACCTTCATCTCAAAAAGGTCAGACTCGAGCCCTGCAATCCTGTTCGTCTGGACCAAGCTATTTTCACGAGCATTCCGGAGTTGCATCTCGAGGGCAGAAGCCTTGGCCAAAGCATTCTTCTTGGCCGCAACTTGGGCGTCTATCTGAGCCCTTAGCTTATTACACTCATACCTGGCCTGACCAACTTCGCCCCAAAGGCGTTCCAGGTCCTCCATTTTTCTCTGCAACTGAAGCATCAAAATATTAATCTCCGAGGATAGAAGAAGACACATGCATCCCCTCGAAACAAATGTTACCTTTCTCTCAAGGTAGCCTTCGTAGTTCAGGCTTCGACTCGCCTCGTACTGAAGGTATACCAACTCCTTTGCCCTTTTATCACAAAGAAACCTAAGAGATTTCTCCCCGTCCAAGGCTTTTCGCAACCGAGCTTCACGGCGGAGCAGCTCGGACTTGAGCTCGTCAAAGGCCTATGGAAAAGAAGCTCAGTGAATGAAAATGCAAAGTTGAAAAACCAACAAAGTCAACCGAAACTCACTACAGAACAGAGCCGCTGAGCCTCCTCAAAAGACGAGTGTACATCTACTGGCCTGGCCTCATCGGCCCCAGTTGAACCACTCTCGGTGGGGATATGATCGCTCGAGGCCCCGCTTGATTTAGGCGGCCTTTGGACTCGAACATCCCTTAAAGTACCTTCGACGGGAGAGGAAGATGGCGGTAGAAAATCTGTATCCCTCGAAGTACCTTCGACGGGAGAAAGAGATAGCGGCGAAAGATCCTTGTCCCTCGAAGTACCTTCGACCAGGGAAGAAGGCGGTGGCAAAAGAGGAGCCACTCCTCCGGACTAGAAATCTCGGGTATTGCAGGCTCAGCTGCCCCGAGAGGTCTCTTGGCTCGAGCCATCATTGTGCGGCCGCTCCCTTCTGTTGCACCGATGTTCGCACGACGGCCGACAGGTGCATGATCTACCTTAATGGTTGCATCTCTTTTTCGCCTCCGGGCAGACCCTGCCTCATTGTAAGTCTCCTCGCCCACTGAGGATTCCTTGCGCTTGTTATCGCTCTTCGGCCACAAAGCCGACGATCCTCCCTCCTCTCCGAGAGGACTGTCGTGCCCCCTTTTTCTCGCGAAATCGGGTTTATGACATTTGGAGGGACAACTCGTTCCTTTTAGGAACTAGGTTTGCATTTTTGAAGAGTCGCCACCTAATGATTAAGGTGCATTAGGACACCAATAGAGATTCAACTCTAAGCTTGTTTGAATAACCAGAGATTGGGTAAGGGCTTGAAATTATCCTAAGGGGAAGGTGTTAGGCACCCCTCAGGATCCACTAGTGTGGTTCCCGGCCAGACAGTTATTGTGAATTTGAGGTGCAATTAACATATAAGCAGATAAGGCTCAAATAAGAGGGGCTTTCATTACATAATGGTTCAGAAGTAGACAAAGTTGAAAGAACAATCAAAGAGCCAATTTTTAAATAAGGAGTTACAATGCTGAAAAAAAGAATAAAGAATAAAGGAATGGGTGGGTCCTAGGTTTATTAAAAATATGGACCCCCACACAATGTCCGGTAATCATTCCTCAATGAGGGACTTCACTTGACATTATCTCACGGTCATCATATCCATATCTACCCTTCCCACCCCGTTAAGGTATTAAAGCGCGGATTGGTCTCGATTACTTATTGCATGCTATTACCCGTCCCATTCCTATCAGTCCCGGAGGCATTTAGGACTACTACTCCTAAAAGGGAGGGGTATTAGGCTTATTTGAAGTTTCAAAGGTAAAAATTCAAAGGCGACATAGAAAACATATAAAGACTGCACATTAAAAGGGGGAAACACATAAGCATATAAGGCTCAAGTATACCTCCTCAAACAAAAGCACATAAATAGCATGACTTGCACATACTTTTTAGGCCTGATTTAAAGCACATGAAGACGAGGGAAGTTAATTGTTGAGGCAGCTTAGTTTATTACATAACTCAGATAAGAAGTCCGAATCAGGCCTGCCTGCTGGTTGTAGCAATTAATAAAGCGGATTTAGTTTTACAATTATTATCCTAAGGCTTGCCTGAGTGCTTAGACGGAATCCTATTGGCATGATGTCTTTTCAATTCAAAAGGTGATGAGACAGTAAAAACTTGAAATAAATTGTTTGAAATCCTGTAGACATGCTTGCTAAACCTTGTTACGTAAGGGGATTAGATTATTAAAAGAAGCTCAGAAGGGACAAAATTAAATTAGACTAGTTACAGGTTCTGCAGGTGATAGTATCTACTATTACTGATTTTTAATCCCTATTAACAGGATATATAATATTGAATGGGAATGAAACGAATCAAACTTTATTTAAGAATCCATGCAGGCACGATTTCTATATGTTACTGATTTTAAATTTACGCATGTGATACTTATTTATAGCCGTTTAGAACCTAAAGCATGATATCTAAGTGGCATGCAGAATTCGAACACGACCTATAGGCAGGTTATCTAGGTGTGAAACTGAACAAGTAGGATTTAGTATAAGTCCTAGAGACATGATTTCTAATGTAGTTTGAAAGTGCAGAATTAAAAGAAGTCCTATAGGCATATTTTCTAATGCAGTTTGAAAGTGCAGAATTAGAAGAAGTCCTATAGACATGTTTTCTAATGCAGTTTGAAAGTGCAGAATTAAAAGAAGTCCTATAGGCATATTTTCTACCCTTTCATGCATAATTACCCAACCCTTTTTCACTAGCCAACCCCGAATGTTCATTACAAATTATTACAAACCAGGAATAATAAATTACATTAGAAAAAGTACAAAGAAAAATTACAACCAGAGGAAGCCTGATTCTTGACTTCCTCTCTGAGTTATGAGATAAACCAACTCAAAGACCACTGATCCAAAGACTTTCTCAGACTTGAGTGTGTCAGAATTCTTGACTTTCTCACACCCAAGTTTCATAACCAGAATAGGGACAAGTGCAGTGTGGAAGTGCCAGCCCTCATGTGTCCAAGTTCAGAGGGAGCTCATGGGTCCCAAGGCAAGGCTCACACGAGGGGGGCAGAACTTAAGTATAAGAGAGAGTGGAAGTGCAGAAACTGAGTTTTAAAAACTGAGGGAACAAAGAAGAGGGAAAGGGTGATGGGAGACAACCATTAATACTTTAAAGAGTTGATAATTTCACACCAAAGGGGGCAGGGGATTGGGAATCCATTGCAAGGGCCTATATACTTAGGCATGAGTCAATTCTGGGCATGCACGGCAATATGGGTGCTGTCATGCTTGTAAATCAACCAGAACATACAACATATAAGGGTGACATGGAGGTTATGATCCTATGAGGACCAAGTTTGAGTCATGTTCAGCAATATTTGATGTTGTCATGCCCCAAACAAACCATAAATATCAAACACATTGGGGTAGGGATTTAGGATTCATAATACATTGATTCAGAACAGGAGAAAAGAAATCACAGCATGCTAAATAAAGGTACTGAAATAGATACAAGCAGCAGGCAGACAAGAATGCAAGAACATTAAGTAACCATGTTGTTGTTGAGGCTGAAAACTTAATTAGAACGTACCAGTTCAAAGAAGCAAAATGTAGTAAAGAAAAGCAGCAGGACTTTGAAATATAGCTTTGGGCTTTCAACCAGCTAAACAGGCCACAGTACAAGTAGTAAAGCAAGAGAGAGTGTTTTAGTGTAAGTGTTAGTTTAGAACTAATAGCGTTCGTGTGTTTGTGTTAATGAGAGAGCAAGGTACTTATAGTTTGAAAACAGGTAGAAAATAAGGCAAGAATCATAGTTTAGCAGTAACTATGGAACTATGTGCTAATTAAAATCAAATCAGTATATGTACTTCCTTTAATTAAGGAGTTAAATTTAAATGGTAACATGCAAATACTAAATAAGGAAAGAAATCACATAAGCTGAATATAACAAATAAGGAAATATTTTCAGCATAGTACAAGTACACAATATGTAATAGAGACTAGGTTCATCAGATTCTAATCAAGGAAATGTCGGTGAGAATCAAATACCAATGTAACCAAGGTAAGGGAATTAATCATATTGAGTAGAAAAGTAGGGATCAAAGGTTCAAAGGAAAGTGTTCAAATTAGACCAAGAAACAGGGAAATCAGTAAGGCGAAACAAGGAAAGAATCAATTACTTAACATACGAGTGCAATTAGAATTTCACAAGGGATGGTTTGAAATCAGTCCGAAATTGAAGGTCATTTAAGAGGGGAATTCAGCATGTAATAGAGTGCATAAACATTAGGCATGCGAGGCCAAACTATGGCAAAGAAAAGCAGCATGCAATAACAATCACATAGTCAGTAGACAATGAACTATCGAAACATGGTAGTCACATAGGTCAACTTTATTAACTTAGTAATAGAGAAAAGAGAGAGTATCAGAAGCATGCAAAGGGTCAAGTAAAAGGCCCTTCTGAAAAAGTATAGTCGTGTTTCAATGATAGCAGGAAGTCAAAATCACATAAAGAAACAAATGCTGAAACAAAAAGATTTCAAATCCAGTCGAGCAACTTCAAACAGATGAGTTGCACAAGCAGCTTCAGAAGCTCAAATAGGCCCCAAAGAAATTAGGGTTTTTGAAACCAATCGAACTCAAAGATGATGAACAAGTAAATCACACAACAAAGTCTCAGAAACTCGAATGAACCCAAACTTAGGGTTTTCAACACCAATCGAGTCTAGGGATGAAAAACAAATAAATCAAAGCAAATATTAACAAAAAATAGATTCAGAAACCTCAAAAGAAATTAAGGCTTTTAACATGCAAACTGCAGTAGAAGAACGACATAAGGAAACACAGCAGAACATGTCAAAAATCAGAGAATGCTTCGAAATAACTTAGCAAAAATCCTAATCGGAAAAGATAAGGGGTTTTGAAGGTAGAGTTTTAGAAGAAACTTTAAGAAAAACGTTTAGAGTTTAGAGCAAACATAGATCTAAAACAGATCTAAAAGAAATCGGAAGAACCTTAAAGGTTAGGGTTTCAGAAGAACCCCAAGTGGTGAGAAAGGCTTTGAAAACCATCGATCTAAGCAGGAGAGTCAAGAATCAGACTCGAATAGCCATGGCTGGCCGGAGAAAGGTTAGAGACGACCGGAGAACGGTCATAAACTGAAAACGACCAAGGTCTGGACCAAACTTTTCCAGTATCTAGCCTTGAAACCATGATAACCGGGCATGTAGAAGCCATATGAGGTGGATACAAGCCTCCGATGACCTTGGAAGCCATTGATTTGGGAGATTTTAGGGTTGTAGTTGAGGGCGGCGGCTAGGGTTTGAGAGAGGATTGAGAGAGAAGGGGATTCAAAGGCGGCGGAGTGTATGAAATGGGGTTAGGGTTAGGGGTCGTTTGAATTAAAAAAGGTAAGGATTGTTGTTGGCCGTTGATCTGAATGATCAACGGCCTGGATTAAAGCGGGCGAGTGGGTGGGTTATGAAGACGGGCTTGTGTCGAATTAAACGGGGGTTGGGTCAGGGTAATTGGGCGTCAGATTGGGTTTAGTTGGGGTGCCAAATCAGGCTAAAATTGAAATAAAAATGGGCTAACATTTAAATAGTCACTTTTCCGTATTTGATTTTAAAAAAAATAGTAAAATAATTTCTTGAAATAAATTAAAGGTACTAAAATGACTAGTAGTACATAATTATCAAATTAAAAATACTGGACTTAATTTTTACAGATATAAACGTAATTAAATCTAAAAGAGGCTAATATTGCAATTATATGCAATTTAGCTTTAAAAATACTAAATAAATTTGTAAAAATATGTAAAAAAAATTATCTTAGCTATATTTTAGCATAAATATGAGAATCCAATAAATGAATTACCAAAATGTAAATTTTGGGAATAATTATTGGGTTTTTCTGGACAAAATAGGGCAATAAATTTATTTAAAAAAATCTTTAAAAATTAAGGAAATATAGTAAAACATTTGGACATACTTATATATGCATGCACATGCTATTTTGAAAGTATTTTGCATATTAAAAATATATAGGAAAAATTGGGTATCAACAAGGACATGGTCTCATCTCGGAAAATTCTCCAATGCCTACAGTAGAGAAGTTAGGGAACACAAAGAGAATATTCCTTAAAGAAAAGAATCATACGGTACTCACCGTGGTGTTTTGCCTCCCATCTACCCTTCGATAGATCTCGCCACTTACGCTCATCGTAGGTCGAGCAAGCTACCAGTTTCCAAGTCCAATCCGCCAGATCGGGGACCTCGGATGGCAACCACGGGATTGCTGTGGAAAGGGAAATAAAACGCCCTTACAAAGTCTACCTCCACTATGAACAAAAATGACAAAAGCAGGAGTGTACCACTTACGTGTGAAATTCCATTTCTCAGGGAATGGCAGGAACTCTACGGGGATAATATCAACAGTCCGCACTCGGAAAAATCGACTCATCCACCCTCGGTCCTCGTCTTCTTCATTACTGGCAACAAAGGGCTGGGTGGATCGACGTCGTAGAGTAATCAGGCCTCGCTAATGCAAGGCCCGGGAATACACTCCTCGATACTAGGAGGAACTACCGGTTTACCTTTGGTCTTTTGAGAGAACGATAAAGCTTTTTCCTTTTGAGGAACAGCTTTAGAAGTTTATGTCATCTCCAAAAACGAAATGTCCAAGAGGAGAGAAAATGTTGATGGAAAAGAGAAGGGAGATTTAAAGGAAATTGAAAGAGGCTAAACGAAATTTTGGAAGCACTAAAAGAATGATATCCACAAAATTACGGAACTTGTCTATTTCAAAAGATCGTTTGAATACACTAAGGGAGCCAAAAGGCTGACCGTTGGCCGCCTACAAATTAAAGCCTCAGGGCAATCTCTATCTCAAGATTAAAGCAGACACTCTATTCGACTTTTAAGCCCAAGGGCAACTCGAGTTCGAGCAAATTCTCACTCCGGGACTATTCATAAAGCCTCAGGGCTATCTCTATTTCGAGTTCGAGCCAACGCTCCCTCGACTATTAAGTCTAAGGGCTGCCTGAGTTCGCGCCAGTCCTCACTCGGGAACTGTTAACAAAGCCTCAGGGCAATCCTTATCTCAAGATTGAAGCGGACGCTCGATTCGACTATTCGTAAAGCCCCAGGGCTACCTACATCTCAAGTTCAATTTGAACGCTCCCTCGATTAGTGTATCCTTGCTCAGGGACCATCTATAACGCCTTAAGGCTATTCTCATTTTTTAAGTTCAAGGCAAATTTTCGCCGGGTTGGGGGCCACTCGAGTTCAAGCAAACTCTCACTCGGGGACTATTTGTAAAGGCCTAAGGGCTATCTTTATTTTAGATGATCAAGCAAACTCATCCCTCGAGGACTATCAACGGAGCATAAAAAGGCTAAGCTTTATTTTAAATTCAAGGCCCTGCTCTCACTCAATTCGAACTCAGAAGTCCCGACGGCCTAAGTTTGTATCAGATCAATCCAGACTTAGTTCGAAGGATGGCAAAGGGTTTCAGGGAATATCATATTAACCAATTGAGAACCAAAGGAATTCCTATGTCCGGGTCCAGTATTCGGACTAATCGATAAAGTCACGCGCTCGAATTTATCACAAACACAGGCAAAAGGGAATCCAGCACAAGTCAAAGGCAAATTGAAGAAACTTTTGTATTAATAAACAATGATTACAAAAGCCCACGAGGCGTCCTTACACAGAAATAAAGAAGCAAAAAACAACAGCTAAAAAGCCTAATCTACTTTTGAGGGTATATCCTCGGGAGTGACATCAGTGAGAATCGTTTCCTCGAGGACCCCATTTCGATCTTCAGAGCAATATCTTCGAGAGTCTCCTCCGAAGCAGCTATAGCCTATCAAAGAGCAAAAGCTTTTAACAAGCAGGGAAAATTGTGACTTGGTGAAAAATTTGGCGAGTATGGGTCTCGTCAGCACTACTATTGTGAAGTCACTTCTTGAGACATTGCACCGGTGTGGGATGCAAAACTTAGTAGATAATGCCACCTCACTCCATGGAAAGCAAAAGGAATGAGGTTCCGCACCAGGTTGAAGTTAAGAGAGATGAGCAGCGGTTCACGGTCCACATATCTTCTGATATGTGAAGAATTAGAGGTCCTTCCCTCATTATTTCGAGCCAACAACAACAACAACTCAGCATAATCCCACTCAGTGGGGAAAAGCTTTGAAAAATAAACCGTCAGTATAATCAATGCTTCTGGGGAGATGGACTAATAGGATGTTTTCAGTCACTTGGAGCACTCACGAGCATGACGTCATCACGAGAGGTTCGAGAAAATCAAGGTCAAAATCGTTTCTTATCATTTTTACTCTAAGAAATGTGGGTACTATCTATATACGGCTAAAATCTAAGAGTCCGATTTTATGATCATTACGACGATCCGTAGCCTTTTCTTTTGAAGGCTCGAGGGCAGCTCGAGGTTCGACCCCGAGGATCCTCTATGTTCGACCTCGGGGCAGGGAAAATCGGTGGCTATGATGGACAAGCGAGAAATTCCTAAGGAACGTGGTTAGAGCTGACCAGGTCTACTAGGCTAGTACAAGTCTGTACCGTGACATTAAATGGCTGTACCAGCCGCATATCTTTGTAATAAATGCACCTGTACTATGTTGGGATTCCCCCCTATAAAAAGGGGACCCTTATCATTTTGTAACACATATGATATTCAATACAAGAACACGAACATTCTCTACTCTCCAACTTAAACATATTCTCCTCTAATTTTATTGCTTACATATATTGTGTTTTATTGATTGTTCTTAATTTATTACTCATCATTGATCATAAAGATCCATTATCAAAGCTCTTAGAACTGTTAGACCTTCATCGGCCATCCCCAGCCTAACGATTTAGCTCGACCTCGAGGCCCAACATAGGCTAGCTCGAGACACCGATTCACGGCCATTCGATTTGCATAACATACTATCCTCAAGCTCTTGTCTCATTTTCCTAATTCACACTTAGCATCTATTGCCTAACAACTAGTATTAAAATAAATCACGTATTTTTAGAACCACAAAATCAAATCTAATTGTAATTACCATTTTCAAGGTAAACACCCCGAAGCTTGGGGAAAAATCTCCGCACATGACTGAAATCTCCAAACTCAAAACAACCTCTCGGTACGGTGATCTACTACCCTGAAGTCTGACCCTGATGGCCTGAATACCCACTGGAAGAACCCTGAAAGCTGGTAGGCGGTATGAACTCTCTGGCATGGCACTGAAGTAGGCTCTGGAACCCTGATGTCCTGAGTACCCACTAAAGAACCCTGAATAGCTGGTGGGTGATAAGAACTCTCTTGTATGGCACTGAAATAGGGTCGCATTGGAGTACCCCAAGGAAGTGGTGCCGCTGGATCCCCTCCCAAATTGACCTCTACCCCTAGTTGGGGCACCTGTAAACTCTTCAAAATAGTGGATCCACTTGTCCCGCTGCATCTGCTCTCTACCTCTCTGACGGTAACCCTCAATCCTCCGAGCAATCTCCACTACTAGCTGATAAGAAGTCCCCATCTCAACCTCCCGGGCCATAGTGGCCTGAATACCTAAGTGCAACCAAGTAACAAATCCCCAAACTCTCTCTGCATCCGTAGGAAGTATCATAAGTGCATGGCGAGGCAACTTAGAGAACTTCGCCTCATAATCGGTCACTAACATCTGACCCTGCTAGAGCTACTCAAACTGAAACCAAAACTCTTCCCTCTAAGAGGGTGGGATATACATGTCCGAGAATAGGTGTGTAAACTGATCCCGCGTCATGGAAGGAGAACTTGCTAGTTTGTCGAGAAGTTGATACTGCCACCACCTACAGGCCCTGCCCTCCAGCTAGAAAGTAGTGAAATCCGCCCATGAGCCTCTAATATCCTCATATTGTGCAGTCTGTCTCTTCACTGATCAATGAAGTCCCGTGGATCCTCATGTTGCTCACCCCCATAGACAAGAGGGTGTAGCCTAGTCCATCGATCCAATAGCTTCTCCGGCTCATCGGCCGCAGCTAGTCTGGGCTCAGGTACGGTTGCTACTACTGGTTGGGCCCCGCCCACGGGTAGTGCACCCGAGGTTTGACATACAACGACTGCATGTCCCAAAGCCTGAGAAGTAGGGGTCTGGGATCCCCCTCCCGCCTGAGATGTGGCTGGTTCTACTGGAAATAAACTAGCCTGGGTCATAGTATGCATGAACCACAGCATACGGCCCATGACCTCCTGAAAGCCCGGTGCTGACATGAAATCGACCGGGGGTGGCTCTGCTGCGGCACCTCATCCTATCTTCAATAATGGGATCCTCTACTGGATCGCTGGTGGTGCAACTACGGAACTCTAGGACATCCTCGTCCCCTACCTCAGGCTGGTGCCCTCCCCCGGCCTCTGCCTTGGCCTCTAGCAATAGGGGGAGCAGCTCTTCCCGGGTCTGGAGCGTCCGCCATACGCGTTCTCACCATCTGTGAGATAATAAGAGAAAGAAACTTAGTACACCATCAACTGCACGATAGGAGATGAATAAAGAGTAGTTTCATAACACCCTATGGCCTCTCGAAGATAATTACAGACATCTCTGCACCGATCTGAAAGACTCTATTAGGCCTGCCCATAACTTGTGAGACCTACGTGAAATTAGTGCTCTGATACCATGTTGTCATGACCCAATTCTATTATAGGCCATGATGGCGCCCAGCACCGTTGCTAGGCAAGCCAACAGTGAACAATCTAGTGATTTTCCCCTTTTTAATAGTTTTTCAAGTAAATACCTTTCCTTAATTTAAAAGATTAAATAAATAATAGATTAAAATAATTAAAACAAAAGTAGTTGAGTGCAATCACAGCCATAGAAATAAAACCAAAACCACAAGTCTACTAGTGTGTGCCAAGACCTGGTGTCACAAGTGTATGGGCTACTAGTAGATATACAAAAGATTTATACTCTACTGTCTAAAATGAAATAGAAAGAACAATAAACAAAAGAAAACTCTGGCTGCTGAAGAACGGCTCGGAAGGCAGCTCACCGTGTAGTCTCGTAACAGGGATCAAGTATGTGTGCCGAACCGATATCCTGATGCACCTGCCTCAGATCCTGCACATTAAGTGCAAAAGTGTAGCGTGGGTACATAAACAATATGTACCCAGTAAGTATCCAGTCTAACCTCGAAGAAGTAGTGATGAGGGGTCGACTTTGACACTTACTATGGGCTAACAATAAAATGTCAAAATAACAACTAAGCATGGATTACATGAATATAGCAGAAAAACTCAATAACAACGATAATAAACACTTCTTACCCAAAGAGTACATCTCAAGTTATTCATCATTTATCAATTTATATTTCAAGTCAATGAACAATATCAACTATAGTTGGTTCCAAAGATTTATCACACGCAAATTCTGCGAGGTCGTACGGCCCAATCCAACATAATAATATTTAAATTGTGCACTGCTGAGGGTCGAACGGCATGAACCATAGATGCATCTATCTGCTACCTAGGCGTTCGGCCCGCTCCACAAATAGAAAATATCTTAAGGAAAACACAAATTCTCAATAACAGTCAAGTGTTCCATTCACAACTTCAAGTAAGTGAAATTTTATCTTTTACAATTCCTTTTATCAGGTTTCAAATGACTTAAGCAATTAAATTAACAAGTAGGGTACAAACATTGTAAGTATAGCATGATATGGGTCCTAGACTACCTGGACAATAGCATAATTAGTAACTACGTACGGACTCTCGTCACCTCGTGCGTACATAGCCCCCACAAATAGAAGCACATATTAATTCAATTCACCTATGGGGTTAATTCCCGAAAAGGTTAGAAAAGAGAGTTACCTCTCCTCAAAGCCTACTTTCCGGTCCAAGAGTATGCTCAAACCCTCAATTTGGTGCCGAACAATCCAAAACTAATCAAATAGTATACAAACTAATCAATACATGTTCAAAAGTTCATATTCCAACCATTAAAGTGAGTACCCAATCCTAAATGTAAGATTCCTAAAATTCACCCCCGGGCCCACGTGCCCGAATTCCGGAAACATTTGAAGAAATTTGTTACCCATAACCTCACAAACTCAAATATATGATTTTCACTACATTCCATAACCAATTTCGTGCTAGGTTTTCCATCTAACCTATAAATTCCACAAATTTACATGTTAAAATCTACCCATAATCTATGTATTAAACTCACATTAGGTAGAACTTACTTACCCTCAATAGCTAGGTTTAAATCCCCCTTTTTGAAGCTCAAAAATCGCCCAAGTGTGTGAAAAATGAGAGAAAAAGGTCTAAGTCTCGTATTTTAAACAAGATTCTGCCCAGCTGTAACGACCTTCTTCGCGAACGCAGAAGAAGCCTCGCGTTCGCGAAGGCCTAAGCTGCCTCGGCATCGCGAACGCGACAGCTCTTACGCGAACGCGAAGAACAAAGTGCACTGGCCCTCCCCGGCCATTTTCCCTACGCGAATGCGAGTGGGGCTTCGCGAACGCGAAGGGTAATTGCCCTCTGCCCCAAATCCCTCTTCGCAAACGCGATGGCCCTCCACTGGAAAATCTAGTTTCTCAGATTTAGCTCGAGCGATTCCGAAACACACCTGAACCCCTCGGGACCACGTCCAACTACAACAAAAAGTTTGTAATCATAATACGGACCTGCTCGAACTCTCAAAACGCGTAAAATAACAATAACAAAACCAAGAATCACACCCCAAAACCAAATTGAATCAAAATATGAACTTCAAGTTTCAAAATCGCATCGAACGCGCCGAATCATACTTAGACTACTCGAAATAACACCAAATTTTACGTGCAAGCCTTAAATGGCATTATGAAACTATTCCCGATCTCAGAACTCCATTCGGACCTCGATATCACCAAAACCTGCTCCAAACTAAATTTAAAGAACTTCAAAATCTTCAAAGAATCAATTTTTACTATTAGGCGCCAAAATGCTCCCGGGTCATCCAAAAACAGATCCGAACATACGCCCAAGTCCGAAATCATCATACAAACCTAACGGAACCGTCGAATCTTGATTCCGAGGTTGTTTGCTCAAATGTTGATCGAAGTCAAACTTAGCCTTTATGCCCACCTTAAGGAACCAAGTGTTCCGATTTCAACCTGAACCCCGTAATTCATAAAATAGTATAAGGATGTACGGGAAGTCTTATTTACGGGAACAGGGTTCTAGAAAGCAAAACGACCGGTCGGGTCGTTACATTCTCCACCTCTTAAACAAATGTTCGTCCTCAAACGGGTTTAGAATCATACCTGGAGTGATGAATAAGTCTGCATATATGCTCCGCATGTCCTCCTCGGACTCCCAGTCGCCTCCTCGATTGGTTTGCCCCTCCAGTGAACTTTTACCGCAGAAATCCTCTTGGATCTCAACTGGTGAACCTACCTATCAACAATGGCAACTGGCTCCTCCTCATGACCGGGCTCTCATCTAACTGTATCGTGCTGAAGTCTAGCACATGTGACAAGTCAGCATGATACCTCCGGAGCATAGACACGTGGAAAATTGGATGAACTCCCGATAGACTGGGAGGTAAGGCAAGCTCATAAGCAACCCCCCCCCCAACTCGTCTCAACTTCTCAAATGGGCCTATAAACCTTGGGCTCAACTTGCCCTTCTTCCGAATCTCATAATCCTTTCATCGGCGAGACTTTCAAGAGAACCTTCTTGCCCACCATAAATGATAAATCACACGCCTTCTAATCTGCATAACTCTTCTGTCTAGACTGTGGTGTGCGAAGTTGCTCCTAAATCAACTTTACCTTTTCCAAGGCATCCTTCACCAAATCAGTACCATATAACTTAGCCTTGCCGGGCTCAAACCACCCGATGGGAGAATGACATCGTCGACCATATAAAGCCTCAAATGGATCCATCTCGATGCTGGACTGAAAACTGTTATTGTAAGCAAACTCGGCTAAAGGTAAGAATCGATCCCACTACCCTCAAAAGTCAATCACACATGCTCTGAGCATGTCCTCCAAGATCTGAACTGGCCGCTCTGACTGCCCGTCGGTCTGTGGATGAAATGCGGTGCTAAGCTCTGCACAGATCCCCAACTCACTCTGTACGGCTCTCTAAAAATGCGAAGTAACCTGAGGGCCTCTATCTAATATGATGGAAACAAGCACACCATGCAACCGAACTATCTCTTGAATATAAATCTGGGCCAACCTCTCTGAAATATACGTAGTCACAACTGGAATGAAGTGTGCCGACTTGGTCAACCTGTCAACAATGACCCAAACTGCATCAAGCTTCAGCTAGGTCCGCGGCAATCCAACTACGAAGTCCATAGTAATGCACTCTTATTTCTACTCCGGTATAGTCATCAGCTGGAGTAGGCCACCTGGCCTCTGGTGCTCATGCTTAACCTGCTGGAAATTTAGGCACCTAGTTACATACTCCACTATGTCTTTCTTCATTCGCCGCCACCAATAATTCTATCTCAGGTCCGATACATCTTCGTAGCACCTGGATGAATTGAATACCGAGAACTGTGTGCCTCTTATAAAATCCTCTCCAAGCCATTGACACTAGGAACACATAGACGACTTTGGAGTCAAAGAACACCATCCTCGCCGATAGAAACCTCTTTGGCACCACCCTGTAGTACCGTCTCCCTAAGAACCATCAAATGTGGATCATCAAACTGCCGAGCCTTGATTTGCTCCAATAGCGAAGACTGGGCAATGACGCATGCAAGAACTCTACTGGGCTCTGAAATATCCAACCTCACAAGTCTGTTAGCCAAGGAGTGAATGTCCAAAGCTAATGGCCTCTCCTCTGCTGAAATGAATGCCAAGCTACCCATACTCTCTGCCTTTTTGCTCAAGGCATACGCGACTACATTCGCCTTGCCCGGATGATAAAGATTAGTAATGTCATAATCCTTCAGTAACTTAAGGCATCTTCGCTGCCTCTAATTGAGATCCCTATGCTTGAACAAATGCTGCAAGTTGTGATGATCAGTGTAAACCTCATAGGACACCCCATAACGATAATGCCTCCAGGTCTTAAGAGCATGAACAATAACGGCTAACTCTAGATCGTGCACAGGTTAATTCTTCTCATGGATCTTCAGCTGACGTGAAGCATATGCAATAACTCGCCCCTACTATATTAATACACATCCCGAACCGACGCGTAAAACGTCGCAATACACAGTATACATCCTCGAATCGGAAGACAACACTAGAACTGGGTGTTGTAGTCAACGTTGTCTTGAGCTTCTTAAAGCTCGCCTCACAATCATTGTACCAACGAAACGGAGCACCCTTCTGGGTCAATCTAGTCAAAGGTATTGCAATGGATGAGAAGTCCTCCACAAACCGGCGATAATAACCTGCTAACCCCAAGAAGCTCCTGATCTCGATCGCCGAAGTAGGACGACGCCAACTCTAAACTGCCTCAATCTTATTGGGATCCGCCTTAATACCCTCACCTGATATAACATGCCCCAAGAACGCTACCGAATATAGCCAAAACACACACTTAGAGAACTTAGCATATAGCTTCTGTTCCCGTAAGGTCTGAAGCACCACTCTCAAATGCTGTTCGTGCTCCTCCATGCTACGCGAGTAGATCAAAATATAATCAATAAAGACAAGGCGAAATACATAAATGGCCCCTCCAAGTTGTCCACAACGCTCATTTGAACACCTCAACAGACCTATTTATCAAGTAGATACTTCAAGTGTCTGTTAAGTAATTCAAATAGACACCCCGGTACAGCATACCAAATGCGTGAGTTACACTTGCCAAATGAGCCAATCAATGAACGACACATGTAATTTATAATTAAACTTAACACAAATTAACCAAAATAAATTTAAAATGAAAAAAACCCTTCTCCAGCGTCCCTTTCTCCTACCCCCCCCCCCTCCCCCCACCTCCAACTTCCCCTTCTGACCAATCCCCTTTAAACTCATCTTCTATATTTATAGAAGTTGTGGAAATTCGAATGACCCATTTATCAAAATTTCCGGGATATATAAATAGTGAAGAAGAATTGGTTGTTGATGAGATCCTAGTTATCAAAATAGTTTTCTTTCAATTCTCCAATTGGGTTGTTGATATTCCTATAACAATAAATTTTTGGTGTATTTAACTTGGTTCTGTTTAGGTTCTAGTTTGGTTGGAGTGCGAAACATTGTTGAAATTTGATTCATGTGTTTCCCCAATTCAAACTACATAATTGCATATTAAATTTTGTTGTTTTTGTCTTTTTCACTTTTTGCTTTTATTTTTATATTTTCTGACATATGATGAATAAAGATGGTGACAGTGGAGTTTGGACGGTGGTTTACATAATTGGTGTACAATGGCCTTTTTGGTGGTTCAAAAATGATGAGGAAAGTGAAACCCGTTGGTAGAAGGGTTAAAAATTTCCGGCAGCCTTCATTTTTTCCGTCGAAATGGTTGTTGTGTCTGATAATTGGATGGATGAAAGAGAAATTTGTTGAAAAATTTGGTATGAAAAATTTGTTGAATTTGATGTGATGATATATTTGGTAATTTTGTTCTTTTGTAATGGAGGCAAAGGTGATTTAGGGTTAGAGGAGGGTGTTGAATGGTGGAGGAGAGAATTGGAGGAGAAGGGGGTGTGAAAATTAAGTGGGGTCCACATTATTTTAGTAAAAACCTAATTTTAGGTTGGCAACTCGCGTCCCAGAGAGTGGATTTCACGCAATGGGGGCTGACATGGTTGGGTGTTTAGTTGATCTTCTTTTGTGAATAAATAAAGGGTCTAATTGAAAATAGGCTCACTTGAGGTGTTCAGCTAGTCGTTGAGGACAACTTGAAGGGGCCGTTTATGTATTTCGCCTAAAGACAATGACAAACGAATCAGTATATGGTCTTAACACCCTGTTCATCAAATCCATAAATGCCACTGGGGCATTAGTCAAGCCGAAGGACATCACTAGAAACTCATAATGGCCATATCTAGTACGGAAAGCAGTCTTTGGAACATCCGAGTCCCGAATCTTCAACTGATGGTACCCTGATCTCAAGTCGATCTTAAAGAACACCCTGCAACTGGTCAAAAACATCATCAATACGCGGCAACAGGTACTTGTTCTTAATGGTAACTTTGTTTAACTGGCGGTAATCAATGCACATCCGCATAGTCCCATCTTTCTTCTTCCCAAATAACACTGGTGCACCCCCAAGGTTATACACTTGGTCTGACGAACCCCTTTGCTAGCAACTCCTCAAGCTGCTCCTTCAACTACTTTAACTCTTTCTAAGCCATACGGTACGTTAGGATAGATATAGGCTGGATACCTGGAGCCAAGTCGATACAGAAATCGATATCACGAACTGGTGGCATGCCCTGGTAGGTTAGAAGGAAATACATCGGGGAACTCCCGGACTACAAGCACAAAATCAATCGTCGGAGTCTTCGCGGTAGTATCCCGAAAATAAGCTAGATAAGCCAAACAACCATTCTCGACCATATGTCGAGCCTTCAGAAAAGAGATAACCCGACTAGATGTACTGACACATGAACCCTTCCACTCCAATCTCGGAAACTCTAGCATCGCTAAAGTAACAGTCTTGGCATGGCAATTTAGGATCGCATGGTATGGGGATAGCCAGTTCATGCCTAGAGTGACCTCAAAGTCGGTCATATCAAGAAACAAAAGGTCCACTCTAGTCTCGTAACCACAGAATGTAACCGACACAGGACCGATAGAACCGATCCACAACAATAGAATCGCCCACAGAAGTGGACACATAAACAGGAGTGCCCAAGGACTCATGAGGAATATCTAGGAAATAAGCAAATAGAGATGACACATATGAATAGGTAGACCCTGGATCAAATTAAACCGAAGCATCCCTATCGCAGACAGAAATAATACTTGTGATCACGGCATCTGAGCCCACTGCATCTGATCTGGCCGAAAAAAGCATAGAACCTAGCTGGAGCGCTGACTGCTAGCCCCCACCTGTCTGGGTTGCGGCTGGCTGGCCTTCACCTACCTGGCCTCCACTACTAGGATGGCCCCTACCCGACTGTCCTCTGCCTATGGGCGGCCGGACAGCTGGTGCTGTAATCATGGGTTGTTGGCCCTGTTGCACTGCCTTGCCCCGAAGCCTGGGGCAGAATCTCCATCTATGACTGAAATCTCTGCACTTGAAACAAACTCTCGGTACGGTGATCTGCTGCCGTGAAGTCTGACCCCAGCCAGGGCACCTCTAAACTCTCTAGAATAGAGGACCCATTTGTCCTGTTGCATCTGATCTCTACCTCTCTAACGGTAACCCTCAATCCTCCGAGCAATCTCCACTACTAGCTAATAAGAAGTCCCCATCTCAACCTCCCGGGCTATAGTGGCTTGAATACCTGAGTAAAACCAAGTAAAAAACCTCTACACTCTCTCCGCGTTCGTAGGAAGTATCATAAGTGCATGACGAGACAACTCAGAGAACCTCGCCTCATAAGCGGTCACTGACATCTGACCCTGTTGGACCTACTCAAATTGAAACTACAACTCTTCCCTCTGAGAGGGTGGGATATACCTGTCCAAGAATAGGCGTGTACACTGATCCCAAGTCATGGGAGGAGAACCTGCTGGTCTGCCGAGAAGATGAGACTGCCACCACCTACAGGCCTTGCCCTCGAGCTGGAAAGTAGTGAAATCCACCCCATGAGACTCCAATATCCTCATGTTGTGCAGTCTGTCTCTACACCGATCAATGAAGTCCTGGGGATCCTCATGTCGCTCACCCCCATAGAAAGGAGGGTGTATCCTCGTCCATCGGTCCAATAGCTTCTGTGGCTCGCCAGTCGCAGCTGGTCTGGGCTCAGGTACAACTGCTGCTACTGGCTAGGCCCCACCCACGGGTAGTGCACCTGGGGTCTGATATACAACAGCTGCATGTCCCAGAGCATGAGCAGTAGGGGTCTGGGCTCCTACTCCCGCCTGAGATGTGGCTGGGTCTGTTGGAAATAAACCAGCCTGGGTCATAGTATCCATGAATCGCAGCATACGGCCCATGACCTCCTGAAAGCATGGCGCTAACATGAAATTGACCGGGGCTGGCTCTGCTGCGGGCACCTCGCCCTGCTCCTCAATAATGGGATCCTTCACTGGATCAGCTGGTAGTGCAACTGGGGCAACTCTGGGACGTCCTCATATCCTACCTCGGGCTGGTGCCCTCCCCCGGCCTCTGCCTCGGCCTATAGCAATAGGGGGAGGATCTCCTCCCGGGTCTGGAACGTTCCCATGCGCGTTCTCACCATCTGTGAGGGAATAAAAGAAAGAAACTTAGTACACCATCAATTGCACGATAGGAGATGAATAAAGAGTAGTTTCCTAACACCCTATGGCCCCTCGAAGATAAGTACGGATGTCTCCGCACTGATCCGCATGACTCTATTAGGCCTGCCCATAACTTGTGAGACCTATGTGAACCTAGTGCTTTCGTACCATGTTGTCACGACCCAATTCTATTATAGGCCGTGATGGTCCCCAGCACCGTTGCTAGGCAAGCCAACAATGAACAATTTTGTAATTTTCCCTTTTTTAATAGGTTTTTCAAGTAAATAACTTTCCTTAATTTAAAAGATCAACTAAATAACAGATTAAAATAATTAAAACAAAAGCAGTTGAGTGCAATCACAGCCATATAAATAAAACCAAAACCACAAGTCTACTAGTGTGTGCCAAGACCTAGTGTCACAAGTGTATGGGCTACTAGTAGAATATACAAAAGATTTCTACTCTACTGTCTAAAATGGAATAGACAGAACAATAAACAAAAGAATACTCTGGCTGTTGCAAAACGGCTCGGAAGACAGCTCACCGTGTAGTCTCGTCATAGGGATCAAGTATGCGCGCCGGACTGATATCCAGAAGCACCTGCCTCAGATCCTGCACATTAAGTGTAGAAGTGTAGCGTGGGTACATAAACAACATGTACCCAATAAGTATCCAGTCTAACCTCGAAGAAGTAATGACGAGGGGTCGACTTTGACACTTACTATGGGCTAACAATAAAATGTCAAAATAATAACTAAGCATGGATTACATGAATATAGCTAAAAAAACTCAATAACGGGGATAATAAACACTTCTTACACTAAGAGTACATCTCCAGTTTACTTTTCATCATTTATCAATTTATATTTCAAGTTAATGAACAATGTCAATTATAGTTGGTTCCAAAGATCTATCACACGCAAATTATGCCGAGGTTGTACGGTCCAATCCAACATAATAATATTTAAACTGTGCACTACCGAGGGTCAAACGGCATGAACCATATATGCATTTATCTGCTACCGAGGCGTTCGGCCAGCTCCACAAATAGAAAGTATTTTAAGGAAAACACGTTCTCAATAATAATCAAGTATTCCATTCACAACTTTAAGTAAGTGAAATTTTATCTTGTACAATTCCTTTTATCAAGTTTCAAATGACTTAAGCAATTAAATTAACAAGTAGGGTGCAAACATTGTAAGTATAGCATGATGGGTTCTAGACTACCCGGACAATAGCATAATTAGTAGTTACGTATGGACTCTCGTCACCTCGTGCGTACGTAGCCCCCACAAATTGAAGCACATATTAATTCAATTCACCTATGGGGTTAATTCCCTCGTACAAGGCTAGAAAAGAGACTTACCTCGCCTCAAAGCCTACTTTCTGGTCCAAGATTATGCTCAAACCCTCAATTCGGTGCCGAACAACCCAAACTAATCAAATAGTATATAAACTAATCAATACATGTTCAAAAGTTCATATTCCAACTATTAAAGTAAGTACCCAACCCTAAATGTATGGGACCACGTGCCGGATTTCGGAAATTTTTGAAGAAAGTTGTTACCCATAACCTCACGAACTCAAATATATGATTTTCACTACATTCCAAAACCAATTTCGCGGTTAAATCCCACTTTTACCAAAAACATAGGTTTTCCATCTAACCCATAAATTCCACAAATTTACATATTAAAATCTGCCTATAATCTATGAATTAAACTCACATTAGGTAGAAATTACTTACCCTCAATAGCTAGGTTGAAATCCCCCTTTTTGAAGCTCCAAAATCGCCCAAGTGTGTGAAAATAAGAGAAAAAGGTCTAAGTCTCGTATTTAAAACAAGGTTCTACCCAGCTGTAATGACTTTCTTCGTGAACGTGGAAGAAGCCTCGCATTCGCGAAGGCCTAACCTGCCTGGGCATCGCGTACACGATAGCTCTTACGCGAACGCGAAGAGAAAAGATCATTGGCCCTCCCCGGCCCCATTTCCCCTACGCGAACGCGAGTGGGGCTTCGCGAACGCGTATGCCTAGGCTCACAAGGCTTCGTGGATGCGAGAGCCTGATCACGAACTCGAAGGGTAATTGCCCTCTGCCCCAAATCCTTCTTCGCAAAAGCGATGGCCCTCCCGCGTTCGCGAAGAAGGAAATCAGAACTTGAAAATGTGGTTTCTCAAATTTAGCTCTGGGCTGTCCAAAACACCCCCGAGCCCCTCGGGACCCAGTCCAACTACACCAACAGATCTATAATCATAATACGGACCTACTCGAACTCTTGAAACGCGTAAAACAACAACAAAACCAAGAATCACACGCCAAAACCAAATTGAGTAAAAGTATGAACTTCAAGTTTTCAAATCACTCCGAACACGCTGAATCATACTTAGACTACTCGGGATGACACAAAATTTTGCGTGCAAGTCTTAAATAACATTACGAAACTATTCCCGATCTCGAAATTCCATTCGGACCTCGATATCACCAAAACCTACTCCAAACCAAATTTAAAGAACTTCAAAACCTTCAAAGAATCAATTTTCACTATTAGGCGCTAAAACGCTCCCGGGTCATCCAAAACCCGATCCGAACATACGCCCAAATCCAAAATCATCATACAAACCTATTAGAACCGTCAAATCCTGATTCCGAGATGGCGAAAAATAACCCCTCGCCCAAAAATACTCTTTCTCCTCCCCCAAAACTTTTAATTTAGCTCTTAAATTTATTAAATTGTACTTTGATCCTATTTTAACTAAAAATACCCCCATTCTTCTTCTTTTTTCACGCAAATCTGCATTCTGCTCTAGTCTCTTACATTCTATCTATATTCTTCTCTCAATTTTCTCATAATCAACTATATTTCAAGTATTTGGGCAAATTTTTGGAGCAAGTTTCAAGCTTCAAATAAATTCGTCAAGTATTTGAAGTAATTTTTTGGACAATTTCTTCAAGTTCAAATATTTAATCACAGTTCCATCTCTTGATTTTTATATTTAATATTTGCGTATTATTTTTCTGTTTAATAAAATACCCCCCCCCCCAAACTTTTAATTTAACTCCTAAGTTTATTAAATTATACTTTGATCCTATTTTAACTAAAAATACCCCCATTCTTTTTTTTCCCACATGAATCTTCATTCTCTCTCTAATCTCTTATGTTCTAATCACACCCACTATGGCTTATAAAAAGGACTAAGCAGTCGCTGCAAATATAATATTCGGTCTAAGAGTCCGGAATCGAATCCCACGGAGAATTAAGGTTTAGCTACAATTGTTTACTATCACTAAGAAGACAAGTTTGAACAAATTCTGAAATTACCAAGATTGAGATTTTATTTCTAACTAATTAACTAGAAAATTAAAATAGTAAATTAACAACAATTGATACTAAGGGTTGGAGACAAGAGTAAGGAGAGGTCTAGAGTTATAATTTCCCCAATTGTCGGAATTCTCCCTACTACGTTTCCTATAATTTTTCCTAAGTATTCTCTACCGATCGTGAGTACTTCAGGTGTCGGAATTCTCTTCCGAGAAACTACCACAATTTACTAGACGTATTCTTCCTAACAACGCCAGCTGGCACTAGTCCACCGCTCACTAAGATTGCACCAAGGTTTAGTTATTCCTAATCCCACCTTTAAACCCTCTCTATTGATTCCTCACATACGGTAGGAGTGATGTTATTCAACAACTACCTAAATATGTACCATTTTCCAAGCAATACACACTAAATAGGCACAGTCAATTGAGGGCCCTTCAATCAACTAAGATAATCACGTAGTTGAACAAGAAGAGAAAATCCAATGGCAAAATCATATTAGACACAATAGAAAAGCATCCTTCAAAAGGTTCCATCAAACCCTAGATAAAAGAGTTTAGTTACCTGTTATCATACTAACAATCATGATAGTAATTGAAAGCATTAAAATACAGATTAAGGAAGAACGAAAGAGAAAAATCTTGTGATTCGTTGTTTTCAAGTGTTCTGATAGCCTTCTTGCCTCTCCAATCATGTCTCTCCCTCTTAGACACGTTTAGGGCGTATTTACAGGCTAGGGTTGAATTCCTTGAGTCCAAATCCGGGTTAGAGTCTTTTAATTCATGAACTTTTGATCACCGGGCTATAGACCTTGCCAGGCCAGGCTTATAGTGCGGTCAGCCTGGCTATCCAGCTACGCCTGGCCTGTAGCGCAGTCAAGCTGGCTATGCTTGGCCTGTAACACGGTAAAGCTGGCTACAGAGCTGACTATGCTTGGCCTAACGGTTTGGGTACTTAGTGTTTTGTGCTCTTTTCTTGCATTTTCGTCCAACTTTCATTCAAATCTTTCTTCCGATGCTCCTACACATAAAACAACATAATTTAGCTCAAAGGTCGCACAATTAATCACTAAATCAACAAAATATAGGGCGAGTAATGTACTAAAAGTATAGCATTTTGGCCAAACATCACATTCTATCTATATTCTTCTCTCAATTTTCTCATAATCAACTACGTTTCAAGTATTTGGGCAAATTATTGGAGCAAGTTTCAAGCTTCTAATTAATTCGTCAAAGTATTTGGAGCAAACTTTTGGGCAATTTCTTCAAGTTTAAATATATAATCATGGTGCACTCATTCCATCTCTTAATTTTTATATTTAATTCTTGCATATTATTTTAGTATTTAATTTTTGTGTTTACTTTTCGTGTTTCATTTGTTCGTTTACTTTTCGTATTTAAATTATGGCTCCTAAAAGATTTGGCATAACTAACCCAATTTTAAAAAAAAAGTAGTAAAGGTGTTAGTTCTAATAGTAATCTGAATCCTCTTGCTACAGTTAGAAAATATATAGAGGGTATGACTCATGTTGATAAAACTTCCTTTACCCAACCCCCCAAATTTTATCATATTAATCCGGAAGAACCACTAGATCATGAAGCCTACAAAGATAATTTGGCAATGATATTAATCTTAGTGAAGAAAAAGAAAATGAGAAAAAAGAAAATAAGGAAGATGAATTAGATAAAACACCCACTAGTCCGGCAATACAAGTTCCAACTCAGAGTCAATCTTAGTCTGGAGCTTTATCTCCCCATGTATCTCCTGTAAGGGGTAAGGCTAAGGCAGAACGTAAACATCACTTGTATGGAATTTTTTTGATTTAGGTAAAGTCGCTTCAGTTGCTACTTGTAAAAAATGTAAAGCACAATTTGCACATGGTATGCGTGAAAATCGGGTCGGACGAGGGGTTTAACCAAGCAAGTATGCTTGGTAAACACAAACCTATATGGATAAAAGCTCAAATAGATGCCAGAAAAATATTGGATCCTAGTAGCAGTTCTTGCGCTCCTATTGGATCTGGCGGGGGTTCTAACTATGTCCAACAACAGTTTCACCCTATCACTGGTACTATACTACGTCTCTATAACAAAGATAGAGATCTTGAAAAATTAGCAAAAGTGGTCGATTTCTTTGGCTTACCTTTTACTTTTCCTTCTCACCCTGCTTTTGTGCATTATATACAAGAAACTTATAATCCTGGTTTTCAAGATTTTCCTAAGACCACAGTTAGAAATGATATTTTTAGATTTCAAAGTGACTATCTTTAGTACATAGTTGTGTATTTTACCACTTAGATTGTAAAATGTATATCACATCTGATATAGGTCGTAGTCCTAATGGCAATGATTATTTAACTGTTACATGTTATTGGGTTGATCCTCACTGGAACATGCAAAAACATATTATTGATTATAAATTTGTTGTTTCAAAATACACTAGAGTATATATTACAACTATTGTTCTAGAAATACTTCAATTTTATAGTCTTATTGATAAAGTTTTAACTATCACATTAGATAATACTGTTGTTAATACCACAGCAGCAAATGACTTAAAAGCTAGAATTTGCGCAATTAATGAAAAAAAAATCGTGTTAGATGAACTTGGTTGTAAATAACATATGATGGGGTCATTTCTAGTTTAGCTTATCTTTTAATATTGAAGAATTATGCGGAGCATGTGCTTCCAACTTGTTGATTCAAACTCTTGCAAGATATATTCACAAGAGGAATGATTCCTCTTGAGGGTAATCCTATAGTTTAGGTCTACTAAGTATTGTAATTTGTTGGATAATTGATTATTTCAATTGTTTGACATTTACTTCTTTGTTGGGTCTATTCTCAATTTGTAAGGCCCCGAAAATTTTTACCTAAAACTTGGGGTTTCGTGGTGTCGACGTAGACGTATGTGTTGATGATTGTAGAGATTCTTTGTGGCGAGCTTGCGAGCCGAGGTGCGGATTTTTGGGTTGAGCAGTGCGTTGGAGAGTTGAAGAAATTTTTTGGTAGAGTAGGGCATTTCTGCGGTCCACTATGCGACCACAGAATCACTCTGCGGACCACAGATTTACCGCAGAGTGAAACAGAAAACTGGGCAAAATTTGAATGATATTTTGCGGTCTATTTGGTGGCCGCATAATCATTTTGCGGGCTGAACAATCTATCGCAGATCCACCATAAAAATTTCCGGAAGGGAGTTCTGCAGCGCATCATGCGACCATAGAATTGGTCTACGAACCGCAGACGTGTCGCAGAGTGAAGCAGAAATGCCCAGTTACGGAGGGCCATTATGCGGCCCACTTTACGGACTACATGAGCGTTACGCGGTCACATATGCGACCGCAATTTTGCATCGGGGCTTCACTTTTCTGGTTTTATAAACCCGACCCCATTCTTATAAAACAATCTTAGGAATTATTATTTTTTTGTGAAAGAAAGATTTTTATTCATCACCAGACAAAACATATACATCAGCTATAGCCAAAGAGAAGAAAATAACATCACCTATAAGACATCTCCTACAAAATTAAAACTCTACTACTTATTTACATGCCTATGTTATTCTAGTTATAAAAATTTCTTAGCCATATCCTATCGTCCTCCCTCTTCCTTCGATCCAGGAAGTCTCTCATCCGATGCATGCATTCTTCCTTCACTTGCTTGCATAAGCTCTATGGCCTTGGGACTTTGCTTTGCCACAATGCTTCATTTCTTCCCTTCCATATACCATATATCAGTGCGGCATGATGGCAAAGACAAAGTGTTTCCTTAGCTGCCCTTTTACATTTCTTGTGATTCTTTGCCAAAGACCTTCCAACTCCATGTTCTTCACTCCTATCCTCGGGCATTGTAGTATCTCAGTAATACATGCTTTAAAGAAGTGGCACTCAAAGAACAAGTGAGATACGGTCTCTGTTGCTTGACCACATATCACACATAGGTTGTCTGGTCTTATTCCTATTCGTGCAAGTCTGTCTTTTGTTTGTAGCCTACCATGCATGGTTAGCCAACATATAAAGTTATGCTTGGGTATGTTTAAGCTATTCCACACCCAAGTTCGATATTTCCATAGTACCTGGCTTCCCTTTATCCATTCATATCCACTTCTTATCGTGTATTTTCCACCTTGAGAGATCCAGTGATTATTCACATACCCCCTTGCCATTTGTCTTTGATATGGCATATCTTTTTCCAATACCAGCTGTTGTCCTGAGGTACTTTGTAGTCCCACCAATCTTCTTCTTTTATGTAAAGGTGATTAACCTACTTTACCCATAGATTATCTGCTTTCTGGACTATATTCCATACATATTTCCCTATGGTAGCACCATTCCAGCTCACACATTCTGTAACTCCTAGCCCTCCTTCCTTCTTTGGTCTACACACCAGGTCCAAGCTATCAGTGGTACCCTGTTTGTGTTCACCTTCCCATCCCAGAGTTAATTCCTACATATAGAAGTTATTCTTTTCAAGACTGCTCTAGGAAGCAGAAAGATAGATGCCCAATAAACATGTGTGTACATTAATACTAAATTTATCAACTGCACTCTTCCAGCATATGATAGAGTTCTTGATCCCATCCTCTAATTTTAGCAGTCAGTTTGTCCACCAACATTTCACAATCTACAGCTGATATCTTCCTTGATATAATAGGGACTCCAAGATATCTGAATGGGAGTTTGCCTTTTTGATATCTAGTGATCTCACATAACTCTTCCAATTGTTGCATATTCATGTTCACACTAAAGATGTTTAATTTTCCTGCATTGGTAGTGAGTCTTGATGCTTATGAAAATGTCTTCAAACCTCTGAGCATTAACATGACTGAGTGGTAATCTCCTTTGCAAAACAGAAGAACGTCATCTGCAAAATAGAGATGATTCAGCTTGATGCTACGACATTTTGTGTGAAATTCAAACCCCTCTTGTTTTGTAACCAGCTTCAATATTCTTGTTAGATATTCCATGCATATTACAAACATCAAAGGTGATATAGGATCCCCTTGTCGAAGCCCTTTTTCCCTATAATCTTTCCATACATTCCATGACTAATTGCAATTATATACTGGGGGGTCGATATACAAGCCATTGTCCATTTGATTAACCTTGCTGGGAAGTTCAAAGCATGTAATATTTCCTCCACGAAAGCCCATTCCACAGAGTCATATGCTTTTCTAAGATCAATTTTTGTTAAGCAACTCTTTGTCGTATTCTTCCTGTTGTATAGCCTCACTAAATCCTGGAAGATTAGTATGTTTTGCACAATAGTTCTACCTGCTAAAATGCATTCTGATTCTCCGATATTGTATAAGGCAATATTTACTTGAGTTTTGTTACACAACATTTTTTATATCACTTTATATACTGTGGTGCAGCACGCAATTGGACGATAATCTCCCACTTTGTCTACATGTTTTGTTTTTGGAATGACTGTTATCACTATGTTATTCAGTGCCTTTAACATCTTCCCTGTAGCAAAGAATTCTAATACTCCTTCTGTTAGATCCTTCCCTACAGTGTTCCAGCAGTCTTTGAAGAAACTGCTCCCATATCCATCTGGCCCTGGTGCTTTTTCTCCATCTATGCCCCACAGAGCTTGCTTTACCTCTACACTTGTGAAATCAGCTTCAAGCATTAGCCTCTGTTCTTAATTCACAATAGGTCCTGATCTAATTAAGTTGACGTATACATGTTCCCTGCTATCTTTTTTCTTCCCCAACAATTCTGTATGAAACTCCACAAAAGCTCTTGCAATTCCATGAATATTATTTATTGTTTGACCCCCTTATTCCCTTATAGTGAATATTTTGTTTTCATTCCTTCTTGCTTTCATGAAGTTGTGAAACATCCTTGTATTTTGATCATCTTGAGTCAGCCATTGTACCTTTGCTTTCTGTCTAAGGAATAATTTACTTGCTATCTTCAGCCTGCTGTAGGTCTTTGACAACTCTTGTTCCTCTCCAATGAGTGTTCTATTCATAGGATCAATTTGGATCTTTTTCTGGCATTCCAATAGTTTTTCTTTAGCTTGCTCTGCACTGGCTACTATTTCATTAAAAGAAGATCTGTTTAGTTCTTTTAAAACCCTTTTCAGTCTATTAAGTTTCCCCACCAATTGATACAACTTTGTTCCTGTACTCCTCATTTCTCAGCTTCTCTTAACTTTGTTTTGAAAATCTGGTGCTATTTTCCACATATTAAAGCATTTGAATGGTCTGCTTATGTTTGTAACCCCATCCTCCCAATGTACCACTGCAGGGCAGTGATCATATAATCCTTCATTCATGAAATTTACTTCTGAGGCTGGTAGATCCATCATCCAATCCATATTGACCATTACCCTGTCAATTCTACTCATGACTCTGTCTTCTCCACTTTGCTTATTATTTCAAGTGTAGAAGGCTCCAGTGGACCTCATCTCTTGAAGACCACAAGCTTCAACACATTGTCTAAAGTCTCTCATTTCTGCCAGTAACAAGGCTTCCCACTCTTTCCTCTTTATTCAAGACACTATTGAAATCACCGATGACTGCCCATGGACCATGTATTTGAGTACATAGGTACTCTAGATCCTTCCACAATCCCCTTCTCAATGCCATATCAATGTAAACATATACTATTGCGAGGTAGTATTGCTTACTAGGCCCTCTGTGCTTAACTATACAATGTATGCACTGATATGTTGTTTTTACTATACTAACTTCATACATAGTTGGTTTTCACACCACCCAAATCCTACCTCCATTATGATGTGATAGGTTTGTTGTAAACGACAATCCATTACATAGATTAAGAGTAGCTTTATGTGTTTTAGATCTCTTAATCTAAGTCTCCAGGAGTCCAAATAGGCCCACCTTGCAAATGTGCATAAACAGACTTACTTCCCTCTGTTTTTCCAGCCTATTTAGACCCCTGACATTCCAAAAACCTATCTTATCCATTAGGAGGGGGCTTGCCCCAACCCTCCCAAGTTTGGGTCCTGTATCCCCTAGGTCTTCTTTGGGGTCAGAGGCACTAGGTTTGGATCTTTCAGCTTCCTTCCCTTGATTCTGTCCCAATGCTTCAAATGTGTTTTTAGTGCTAATCATCATTGTTTTATTAATATCTCCATTTCTAGGTCCCTTCCTGCCTACATCAGCTTTGTTTACTCTTGTTTCCTGCATGCTATTCCCCACTTCTACTCCCTTCTTCTACTGTCCTTGTGGTACTGGTTTCTGTACTTCCTTAACTGTTTATTGCACCTCCTCTACTTGCTTTCCTTTCTTAGCTATCTCCTCTTTCTGAAGTTTCCAGCAGTCATGTAGTTCATGTCCAAAGTTTTTACACTTTGGGCATAATGTAGGCTTCCATTCCTACTCGACATCTTGTTCAATTATTTTCTGATTCAATGATACTTGTACTAATACTCTTGCAAATGCTAGTCTCTCCTTGTTAATTGTTGCCCTATCTACTTTGAGAGGTTTGCCAACCGGTAAATACTTCTGCTACGAAAAAGGGTTGTGATAAGAAACGCTCAATTTTTCGCGCTCTTGCTACGAGTAAACGATCCTCTTCGGATAATTCGTCCAATCCAAGGATAGCTATAATGTCCTGAAGTTCTTTGTAACGTTGTAAAGTTTGCTTAACTCTTTGGGCGGTTTCGTAATGTTCCTCACCAACGATTCATTCCAGCAATTTTTGTCAATGCTGATTCGCCCCAATATTTGATGTCCAACCCCCTTAGTTGAATCCACACAGGGATCTTATCTACTTTTTCTTTGCTCACATCAATGTCTGGTTCCCATGCTTTTACAACCACTACTTTTTATCAAATATCTGGACTCCTTCTTCGATAGCTTTAATTTTGTTTTTTCCTGAATGGAATCTAACCAGAAAAACCCCTCTATTCACTTGAGTAACCTTGTCAATGCCCATCGATCCCCAAATTCTTCTGAAATATCCATCAATCACCGGTAATGGCGGGTTCGATCCCAACACATAGCATATGACAGCAGATTTCCAGTATACTATTTCATCTTCAATATCTTCCATTGTGATTTTGACATTTTCTTTGTTTGCCACATCGCCAGTCAGATCCAATCCCTCACCAGCCGGAATAGGACCTACTACCTTACTCCATGATTGAGCAATGGACTTCTGTGAGGACCTAGGGTTTAGGTTAGTACCGAATTCCCCTGCATTTTCTTCTTCCTCTATATCTGCCCAAGACATTTTCCTCTGAAAAATTGTTGTTGGAGTTAAATCAACTATTCCTGGGGAGCTCCTCGCCGGAGTCATCGTCGTTGCTGTTGATGAGGACGCCTGGCTTAACCCTAAGCAATTCCTTGTATGACATTGATACTCCGAGTTCTCTTAGCATCTACTGATTGCGGAAAAATTCTTTTGCTTGGATAATTGTTGGGATTACTCCCCTGAACTGGTTGTCCTCTCCCTCCGTTTTTCGTTTTCCTTGTCATTCAATCAAAACTGAGAGAAAAAGTCATGTTAGAGAGAGAAATTGATGGCATCCTTTCGATTGATGAGTCTTGAGGGTAGAACTCGTGTTAGTCGCTAAGGAACATTTTAGAAGGTTCAAACTATATTTTAAAGAGAGGAATGTGGTCTAGAGTGAGAAAAGAAATTTCTAAGTCATTTGTGCATCAATCTTTTCTCAAGCCTTGAAGACTTCACAAAGGTAACTCCCAAGGTCTTCAACCAAAAGGTAAGGTTATAGCCCTAGCCTTCAATTTCGAGATTTAACTCAAAATAGGTAATAAGTCAAGCAATTCTTGGGTGTGGGAGTTGTTATATGCATGCATGTACTATCAAGGGTTGTGGGAAGATTGTTGAGATCAATTGGGTAGACTTTGGGTAGTGAAATGAAGGAATCCACCATGGAGGACCTTGAAATCATAATGGCCACCTAGTGTTCGATAAAATGCTCAAATGAGCTGGAGCCATGAACTCCTTCCTAATTTTGGTTCAATTTTGTTATATTTCTAAATAGATCAAAGTTGCTAGGATTCTGAAACTTTGTAGTGGATTAAGGAAAGCTCAAAGCGAGATATGTTGGCTAAACCTCTCTCTTAGAATTAAATCTCATGACGTTCACGTAAGTTCCGAGTTGTTCATTATATACTTGCTATTCTAAATAAGTTTGGTGTCGAAAGGTGTATATATATATATATATATATATATATATATATATATATATATATATGTGTGTGTGTGTGTATGTGTGTGTGTTCAAAATGTGTTCGAATATTATTATAATATCATGTTGTTCTTTGGGGGCGTGTTCAAATCATGAGTCATGTATTGAAATATTGTGACTTCAAGTCAAGTTCAAATGAAAGACGTTGCATCAAATTGTATAAGAAATCTCCATGTGCTTATCACCCTTATGTCCACTTGTATTTTAAAATTCTAAAGTTGAAAAGTCTTGTTACTGGATTACCCGTGATGTTATTTGAAAGTGAAAGAATAGAGCATGAAATATGATGTGCGGCCAACGTGCCAAGAATGATATTGCGTTATGTCATTGGTGCCGATGAAATGAATGATATGTAAAAGACTATGAAATGAGTAGTATATACCTTTAAATAATAAATGCTTTGGGAGTATCATTTATCACCGAGTAAGGGTAGGTCAAAATAACCTAACCCTGAAACTACACATGCCGATGTAGGAGGGATTAAGGGTAATATCCCCGTGTTAATGCGATGAGGTTGTTTCCCCTTATATGGGATGATATTGATGTGTTGAGATGTTTTCCCTTGAATAGGATGAGATTATTTCTAGAAAGATGTGATGTGATGTCGATCCACACGGCATTGTGGTGAGATGGCTTAGCCGGTCAGGCTGAGATCGGATGCCATGCCGCACACATGGTGGTATTGTGGGTGGATATCTCGGGGTGACACGGCTTAGCCAATCGGGTTGAGATCGGACTCCGCGCTAAAAACACGGTGGTGTATCGGTACTAGGGATCTCCCAACTTAAAAGATTGAAACTTAATTGAAATTTACCTTGCCCCTAACTTGACACCTTGATACTATTTGAGTCTCTTATCGATTTCATGTTTCCTTCTCCGTTTACTGTTACTCATTCTATTGAGAGGATGTTTATTCATACATACTAGTACTATTCCATATGTACTAACGTCCCTTTTGCTGGGGGCGCTACATCTTTAATAGATGCAAGTGGTGTTGATCCGTGATAGCAGCATACCCTCTCCTCAACTGACTTGGTGAGCCCCACTTCATTCCGGGGTCCTGTATCTCTTGTCCTTGTGCATAGCATTTTGAGGTATAGCCGGGGCCTTATTGCTGGCACTGTCGTAGCACTCTTTTATTTATGTTGGAGGCCTTGTGGACATAGTGTGGGTTGTATTTAGTATTGGGAAGGTTAACTGAAAGTGTTGTAATTGTATCATATGTACCACTTCAACTATGAATGTATAGTGTGCTATTTTGGAGACTTGTTAATGACGTAACTAATGGAAATGAACTGGTGCTATTCACATGACCTATTACCTTCTAGTTAATGAATATGTATCTTTCTCTTTATTCATGAGTGAGTGAGGAAGACGGCATTGTGTAGGCTTGCTCGATCGGGGTATCTCGGTTGAGCACCGGTCGCGCTCCCCGAGGTCGGGGCGTGACAAGCTTGGTATTAAAGCCAGGGGTTTTAAAGTGTTCTAGGATGTCTCGGAGCCGTGTCTAGTAAATTCCTTCTTAGCGGTGTTTTTTCGACCACATCTATAATTAGGAGGCTACTTGGGCATTTAGGAATAATACCCTTCCTTGATGTTCTTGATCGTGCGATAAAGCTGATTGTAAGATTGTTCCTCCTCTAACTCATGCATTGCTCTAACTTTCAGTACATGGCGCCTAGGAAGGAAGCAAGAACTAGACAAGGAGCCAATGCTGCCCCAGGAGTGGCATTTGATTCTTTACCTAATGATGCGGGTGAGCACCCGAGGGGTGAGAATATTCCCTCGACTACTACACTGCCTGATTTTACTACACCTGACCAGATGACACCAGTTCCTGCACCTACTGAGGGTGCAACAACTCCACCCCAGACTGATATTCCAGTTCCACCTCCAGCCCCAGATTCCGATCCTGGTGTGTCTGATGGGGATCTTAGGGGAGCTATACAGATGTTGGCTTAGATAGTGGCTTCCCATGCCCAGAGATCGAATGTTGCACCCGCATCTTCTAGTCAGCCAGAGGATTCCACTAGTTCCAGGATGAACAGGTTTCTCAAATTGGATTCTTCAGTGTTCACAAGTATTGATCTTGAGGAAGACCCTCAGGATTTTATTGATGAGATGCACAAGACCCTCTGAGTTATGAGTGCTACTGAGACGGAAGGAGTGGAGTTGGCCTCTTACCGCCTGAAAAGGGTGGCCTATTCTTGGTTTGAGATGTGGGAGGATTCCTGTGAGGAGGGGAGCCCTCCGGCGAGGTGGAGTGAGTTTGCTGATGCTTTTATTGATCATTTCTTGCCTGTCGAGACTAAGGCAGCTCGTGCCGCCAAGTTTAAGATCCTGAAACAAGGTAGCATGAGTGAGTGGGAGTATCATATGAGGTTTGCGCACCTGTCCAAGTATGCCATCTACATGATGCCCACTATGGAGGCTAGAGTGCGCCGGTTTATGCAAGCCCTTAGCCCCTTGGTTATTAATGAGGCCACGAAAATTGCTTTGTATTCTGATATGAACTATGGTAAGATGGTGGCATTTTTTGTGGCCATAGAGATCCGCAAGCTGAAGAATAAAATGGAGCGAGAGGGTAGCAACAGGGCCCGGTCAACGGGTAACTTTAATGGTACTTCTAGTGGTGGTGGTGGCAGGTCAGCGTTTAGGGGAGGGTTATCAGGGCCATCTCAGTCCTTTGCTCAGTCATCGGTTAGTGCACATCCATCGGGGCCCAGTCAGTAGCAGTGGAGTTGTTTTAGGCCCAGCCAAGTTAACAAGGGATCCTACCAGCAGGGTCCGCCTGGTGGAGATTTCAGCAGCAGCTGAGGCCCCTATGCCCTAGGTGTGGGAAAATGCACTTTGGGGCCTGCTTCATGGAATAGCCCATATGCTACGGGTGTTGTATCAGGGGTCACATTCAGAGCGATTATCGTTCGTCCCATCAGAGCATGGGCAGAGATACAGCACGGCCAGCCAGTTCTGCAGCCACTACATCCGCAGCACCTCCTCCAACTCGAGGCACTCCCGCACCCGCAGGGCGTGGTGCAGCTAGGGGTGGTACACAGAGTTTGGGAGGACCCATCCATTTTTATGCAATGAAGGGTTGCCAGAGTTCAGAGGCTTCTCCAAATGTTGCCACAGGTATATTGACTGTCCAATCTCATGATATGTATGCTCTTATTGATCCCGGATCCACTTTATCCTATGCCACTCCCTATGTTGATATGGAATTTGGGATAGCACTGGAACAGCTCCATGAGTCATTCTCTTAGGTGAGTCCATTATGGCTGCGTGGGTTTATCGGGATTGTGTTGTCACATTGTATGGTCGGGACACCATGGCCGATCTCATTGAATTGCGGATGGTGGATTTTGATGTAATAATGGGGATGGACTAGCTTTATTCATGTTTTGCCAAGCTAGATTGCGGAACTACGACTGTTAGGTTTGAATTTCCAGATGAGTCAGTGATTGAATGGAAGGGGGGAAATGTTGTGCCGAAGGATAGGTTTATTTCTTACCTTAAGGCCACAAAGATGATTAACAAGGGGTGTATTTACCATTTGGTTCGGGTTACGGACACCGATGTTGAGGCACCTATACTTGAGTCCGTGCCAGTTGTGAATGAATTCCCTAAGGTCTTCCTGATGAGCTCCCTGGGATTCCACCAAACAGGGAGATTGATTTTGGGATTGATGTGATGTCAGGCACGCAACCTATATCTATTCCACCATACAAAATGGCACCAGCAGAATTGAAAGAACTAAAGGAGCAGTTGAAGGACTTGTTAGAAAAGGGCTTAATCCGGCCGAGTGTGTCGCTTTGGGGGCGCACCGCTTCTCTTTGTAAGAAACAAGATGGGTCACTAAGAATGTGTATTTACTATTGGCAGCTCAACAAGGTCACAATCAAGAATAAGTACCCGCTGCCAAGGATAGATGACGTGTTTGATTAATTGCAGGGTGTAAGTATTTCTCCAAAATTGATTTGAAATTCGGGTATCATCAATTGAAGATCAGGGAGCAGGATATTCCGAAAACAGCTTTCAGAACCCGGTATGGGCACTTTGAATTTCTGGTAATGTCCTTTGGGCTAACAAATGCCCCTGCAGCTTTCATGGATCTTATTAATCGAGTATACAAGCCTTTTCTTGACTCCTTTTTGATAGTTTCATTGACGATATTCTGGTATATTCACGCATTTGAGAGGACCATGCCGATCACCTCAGGGAAGTTCTACAGACTCGACGTCAGCACCAGTTGTATGCGAAGTTTTTGAATTGTGAATTTGGGCTTGAATCTGTCACATTCTTGGGTCATCTCGTCTCCAAAGAAGAAATTAAGGTTGATCCTCAGAATATTGCAGTTCTGAAGAATTGGCCTAGACCTACTACCCCAACAGAGATCCGCAGTTTCTTGGGCTTAGCTGGATATTACAGGAAGTTTGTGGAGGGGTTCTCTACTCTTGCCTCTCCGTTGACTAAATTGGCGCAGAAGGTGGTTAAGTTCCAATGGTCAGATGCTTGTGAAAGAAGCTTCCAAGAGTTGAAATCAAGATTGATTACGGCGCCGGTGTTGACCCTACCAAAGGATACGGATGGGTTTGTGGTATATTGTGATGCTTCGAGAATCGGACTTGGGTGTGTATTAATGCAACATGTCAAGGTAATAGCTTACACTTCTAGGCAACTCAAGAATCATGAGAAAACTATCCAACACATGACTTAGAGCTTGCGGCGGTGGTATTTGCATTGAAGATTTGGAGTCATTATTTGTATGGGGTCCATGTGGATATATTCACGGATCATAAAAGCCTTAAATATATTTTCAAACAGAAGGAATTGAATTTGAGGCAGAGAAGATGGCTTGAGTTACTCAAAGATTACGACATCGATATTCTATACCATCCGGGGAAGGCTAATGTTGTGGCGTATGCTCTTAGCCAGAAATCTATGAGTAATTTAGCTCACTTGGAGGAATATCAAAGTCCTTTAGCCAAGGAGGTACATCGGTTGGCTAGTTTGGGAGTTCGTCTTGCGGACTCTAGTGAAGGAGGGGTAATTGTGCAAAACAAGACTAAATCATCGCTGGTTGTGGAAGTCAAGGAGAAATAGTACAATGATCCATTGTTGGTACAATTGAAGGAGGGAAATCATAAACATAAGACTATGGCTTTTTCTATTGGAATGGATGATGGTACACTAAGGTACCAAGGGCGACTATGTGTTCCAAATGTGGATGGTCTCCGGGAAAGAATCAAGACCGAGGCTCACACTTTTAGATATTCCGTGCACCCAGGCTCTACAAAGATGTATCATGACCTTAAGGAAGTCTACTGGTGGAATTATATGAAGAAGAATGTAACGGACTTTTTGGCGAGATGTCCAAATTGTCAGCAAGTAAAGACCGAACATCAACGGTCAAGTGGGTTGGCACATAACATAGAAATTCCAATATGGAAGTGTAGATGATCAATATGGATTTTGTGGTAGGACTACCTCGCACTCCACGCGAGTTTGACTCGATTTGGGTGATTGTGGATCGACTCACAAAATCAGCACACTTCTTACCTGTTAAGGCTACCGACACAGCGAAGCAGTATGCTCAGTTGTATATCAAGAAAAAGTCAGGCTGCATGGCACTCCAGTTTCTATCATTTTTGATCGGGGGGAACAGTTCATAACTAATTTTTGGAAGAAATTTCAGCAAGGATTGGGTACTCAAGTAAATCTTAGTACAACTTTCCATCCACAAACTGACGGGCATGCAGAGCGGAGTATTCAGGCGTTTGAGGATATTTTGCGCGCTTATGCTCTTGACTTCAAGGGTAGCTGGGATGATCATTTGCCACTCGTAGAATTTGCCTACAACAACAATTATCATGCTAGCATTCAGATGGCACCGTTCGAGGCTTTATACGGTAGGAGATGTAGATCTCCCATCGGATGGTTCGAGATTGGGGAAGCAGAGTTGATAAGGCCACACCTCGCGCATCAGGCTATGGAGAAAGTTAAGATCATTAAGGAGCGGTTGAAAACTACCTGATAAATGGAGATTTTGACTGCTCATTAGCGCTTTTTAACTTTTATTTTAGTCTAAAAGCATTGAATTGTGCTCCCGAAACTGATGAAATTGTGCAAAATTTCAGGAAAGATGGAAGTAGATCTCCCGAGATGAAATCCGACTCAAAAAAGAGTATACCGAAGCACAAGGCAATAAAAGGCACATAAGCATAAATGTGTGGTCCGCAAAAGAAATTGCGGACCGCAGAATTCCATCTGTGGTCGCAAACCAAGAGGAAGAATTTAGCAGACATTTGTGTAAAGTGCGGACCACACATGAATTGTGCGGCTGCAAATCTGGGCTAATAGTCGGAGATCAGAGAGTATGCAAAAAGGCCTAGTCCATGAGCCTCTATGAATTGCGGACCGCAGAAGAATTGTGTGGCCGCAGAAGGATGCCTTGTGGCCGCAGTACTAATTGTGCGGACCACAGAAGAAGTGCCTTGCGGCCACAGTCCAGAAGTGTGCGACCGCAAAAGATTGCCTCGCGGCCGCAGAACTCCAGTTCCTGCCAGATGAAGAAATCTGCGGACCGCAAATGGAATTGTGCGGCCGCAGAACCTCCCAAGGGGCATTTTTGTTCGAGATTTTCATCCCTGTATAAATAGACGAGTTTCACAAATTAGGTCAAGTTTTGAACATCTGAAGTTGTTGTAGCTGTTTTTCTTTACTACTTTAGGAAGTTTTGCATTATTTTGGTATTTTAACATTAGATTTCTTTATTTTAATCTTCCAATATGAGTTCAACTAGTTTTTCTTCTCTATTTTCTATAATTTTTATTATTAGTAGCTAGACTTTTACTAGGTTGTGACCCAACCTGGTGCGTAAACCTTATGGGTGATTAATTTAGTGTTTGTTGATGATTGGGTGTTTATTATTTAGCTTAGTTCATGCTTCAATTGTAAAATTGATGGTTCCTAATATTGATTCATGCCTATTTGACTTAGTCTCTACTTGAGAAAGAGGGACCTAGTCTAGGATAACTTAGCTAACAAGAAATTGGGTCAATTGAGAGATTGATTAACCCAGTTAAAGGATTCAACCTAGAGATAGTAATAACCCGACTTGAGCTCTTATCAACTGTTTTGGTAGATACCCATTTGGTCTTGAGAAAGCCAAATTGGGTAATACCACTCTTTGACCGAGAGGTATTGAGTGTAACGTAGAGTTGTGAGCTATTTTACACCCCAATCAACTACATAAGCATTAACGTCTTTACCCCATTAGACAAATACCTAGGTTATGGTCATAGCCCTAGGCCTTTAATCCAATTATAAAAACCTCAAAAACAATTAGCTCTAGTCTCCTGTCTTTATTTTGAAATCATTAGATTAACATTAGAAATAGGAACAAAAAATCTTGTTGTAGAAGTGCAATCTAGATAGTCCATCTGCTTACTTCGAATATATGCCCCTAGCTCCCATCATAATTCCCAGTGGATTCGACCTCGACTCCTAGTTGGGTATTTATTATTGCATATGACCGTTACATATCTCTATTGAGGTATGCATTTGGACGTGCAGGGATTTGGAGTTCCAAGAGGATGACTGGGTATTCTTGAAGGTTTCCCCCATGAAGGGGGTAATGCAGTTTGGTAAGAAAGGGAAATTGAGTCCGAGGTATGTTGGACCGTACATAATCATTCAGAGGGTTGGTCAGGTGGCTTACAGGCTAGAACTACCTCCAGAGATGTCTTTAGTGCACCCGGTGTTTCATGTATCCATGTTGAAGAAGTTGGTTGGAGATTCGTCGCTTATTGTTCCAGTTGAGACTATTGAGGTTAATGAGGAATTGACTTATGATGATAGGCAAGTCTGTAAGCTGAGAAATAAAGAAGTTGCCTCCGTGAAAGTACAACGGCGAAATCAACAGGTTGAAGGGGCCACCTGGGAGGCCGAGGAAGAGATGAAGAAGAATTACCCTCATTTGTTTGAATAGATATGTAATCGATTTTATGAAATTGTTCCTTATGAATTATGTATCATTTTTACAGTTTATGCTAAGGGTCTTCCGTTCTGATAATATATTGCTCATGAGGTCACGGTTGGTGCTAATTCCATGTCTTATTGCATCGTTGGGTTATGTACATGTTGTTGGTATTGGTTCTGGGATCCTCTGACAGGTGGATAGGTCCAGTTACAAGGAAAAATCTGGCAAAATTTTTAAAGAATTCAGGGAGTTAGTCAAAATTTGAAATTGTTGGTGTGATATAGCAGCTAAGTCACATTGGATGCTAACGGTGAATTTTGACCCTCATTCGAGGACGAATGATCTTAAGCAGGGGAGGCTGTAAGGCCCTGAAGTTTACCTAAAACCTAGGGTTTCGTGGTGCTGAGGTAGACATATGTTTTGATAATTGTAGCCGCGGTACGGACTTTTTGGGTTGAGCAGTGTGTTGGGGAGTTGAAGAAAATTTTGGCAGAGTAGGGCATTTCTGCGGTCCAATATGCGAACGCAGATTTGCCGCAGAGTGAAGCATAGAACTGGGCAAACTTTGGGTGATATTTTACGGCTGATTTCGTGACCGCATAATCACTTCGCGGGCCGCACAATCCATCGCAGATCCACAATAAAAATTTTCGGAGGAATGCGACCGCAGAATTGGTCTGCGGACCACAGACCTTTCGCAGAATGAAGCAGAAATGCCCAGTTCCGGAGGGCCATTATGTGGCCCACTATGCGGACCGCATGAGTGTTATGCGGTCACATATGCGACCGCAGATCTATATCGAGGCTTCATTTTTCTGTTTTTATAAACCCGACCCCATTCTTATAAAACAATCTTAGGGATCATTTTAAAAGGTTCAAACTTATATTTTAGAGAGAGGAAGGTGGTCTAGAGTGAGAAAAGGAATTTCTAAGTCATTGGTTCATCAATATTTGCTTAAGCCTTGAAGATTTCACAAGGGTAACTCCCAAGGTCTTCAACCAAAAGGTAAGGTTCTAGCCCTAGAGTTCAATTTTGAGATGTAACTGAAAATAGGTAATAAGTCAAGCAATTCTTAGGTGTGGGAGTTGTTCGTTATGCATGCATGTACTATCAAATATTGTGAGAAGATTGTTGAGCTCAATTGGGTAGACTTTGGGTAGTGAAATGAAGGAATCCATCAAGGAGGACCTTGAAATCATAATGGCCACCTAGTGTTCGATAAAATGCTCAAATGAGCTGGAGCCATGAACTCCTTCCTAATTTTAGTTCAATTTTGTTATATTTCTAAATAGATCAAAGTTGCTAGGATTCCGGAACTTTGTAGTGGATTAAGGGAAGCTCAAAGCGAGATATGTTGGCTAAACCTCTCTCTTAGAATTAAATCTCACGATGTTCGTGTAAGTTCTGAGTTGTTCATTATATACTTGCTATTCCGAATAAGTTTGGTGTCGAAAGGTATGTGTATATATATATATATATATATGTGTGTGTGTGTGTGTGTGTGTGTGTGTGTGTGTGTGTACAATTACAATGCACAATAAAGTGTAGTTTAGTATTATGTAATTGACTTTTTAGTAACAACAATATTATTAATATTCGGTTTGAGAAATTCTTTTGGTGTTTCTAAATATTATTGGTTGCTTTTAATATTGGTATTCAATTGATGTGAATATACAATCATTAAATTTAAAGAATCCGGTTCCTACTGGAAATATATACAATTTTTGTCATTATATAGTTTTTGAGAAGATAGGTTTTAGTGGCGATATTATTTTGTCACAAAATATTAGTAATTGTTGCAATATTAAATTTGTCACGTACTGTTGGTTTCTTTCTTTTGCAGCGACTTTAGTCGCTACAGAAAGTTATTGTGTCTTTCATGATTTATTATATTGTAGCACACGAGTCGCTACTAACAGTTATTTATAGTGGCGACATTAAATTGCCACTGCAAAATGTTTTGGCAGCGGTAGTAATCGCCACTAAAGATGAATAGCAGTGGCGACCAAGCTAATTTTTTATTCTTTTGGAACCATTTTTGTAGCGAGATTTCTCACCTTTTGTGGCAACTATGTCGCCACAAATGTACGCTTTTAGCGGCGACTTTGGTTGTCGCCACAAAATACTTTTCAGTTTAGGTTTTGCTTGTAGCAACACAAATGTCGCCACTGATAACATATAGCAGCGTCTTTTAGTGATTTTGTAGCGACTTTGGTCGCCGCAACAAGGCTGATTTCCTGTAGTGAATGGTGTAATTTGAATATTTTTACTAAGCCTATTGGTTAATTCACCTCAAAATTAATGTTTGACCCGTATTTCCATGCTATTATTCTTAGAGATTTTTTCTTTCCTATACCATATGAAACTTTATTACCAAATATGTGCATAGTTTCTAATTTACCTGCCATGTCCACACTTTTTCTACAATTATTATACCATTCATTAAATACTAATTATTAGTAGCTGAATCTTCCTAATTAGGCGCGCTAAAATTCAGGAATAGAAGATTTAGCGACCTTCACATCAAATTTGAAACGGAAATCCTTTATCTTCAATTTAAAATCAAATTACATAGACTCTTTTCTGCAAAAACTCTGTTCTTCGATAATTTCCCTTAAGCCACAAATCAAAAGCTCAGTTCGTCGAAATCAGAAGCTCAATTTCAAATTGTAGAAATCAGTTCTGCAAAAGCTCAGTTCGTCGACTTTTTTCCTCAATCCACTAATCAAAAAAGCAACAAAATATTCAACAAATTCAAGTCAAATTATAGAAATCAATTCTGCCGATTCTATGTTCTTCGTCTTCTTTTCTTAATCCAAAAAATCAAAAAAGCGACAAAATATTGAACAGTACCTCAGCAACGACACACAATCATGTCCACAATCCCAATCATGCTACATTTTAATGGGAATTGGGATAGCTATGGCAGATTTAGAGATTTTCAAGTTGATGGCATTGTGCTCAATGAGGATGCAAGTTACACTATGTTGATTTCTACAATTGCAGAGCAATTAATGATTGATACTTCGAAAAAAATTGTAGAAATCAAATACATTGTGAATGAGAATTGTCCTCCAATGGAGATTAGGAAGAATATAGGGGTTCGTGTGTATATGGAGACAAAAAAGGAGAATAAAAACTTAGGATCGTATCCGTTACTTATAAGTGTACGAGATTTCAATATGGAATTGACTATTACAAATGAGAACACAAGTGTAGGTTTGTTATGTTTCAAATTCTATGGAAGTCTGATTTTACGGTAATATCTATAAAATTCCTACATTTATCTACAAATAAACTACACATCAGTTTTAGGATGTATAAAGCAATATTGTTTTCATGCTTATCAACAAAATTACTACATTTATACTACAATTAAACAACAATCCATGTTGAAAAAATATTGACTACAAAATTTTCTCTTCATCTACAATTTATGTACAAAGATTCTACTAAATTGTAATGACACTGTCTATCTTTATTTTCGTGCAGGTTCGTCTGGGAAAATACAATTACTTGATATGCCAGCCTCTCCCGTCATAGAGCAATATCAAAGTGAAATAATAACTGAAGGTACACAAAGTGTTATCGAAGAAGGACAAGTGTATCAAGACAAGCAAACAATTGCAACTGCAATGAGGCACTATTCTGTCATGCACAAGTTCCAATTCAGGGTTAAAAGATCTAGCCACAGAAGGTATGAAGATATTAATGGTGAAAAGATCATTATAAACAGTATTTTCCTTGTGATATGTAGATGAAAAGTAGTTATATTGTATAGTGTTTTACTTTATGTTAAAACAGTCCTTTTGTTACATCTACATTGATAACCTGTATTATAAATGTATTTTTTTGTAGCTACTGGCTTATATGCGTTGCAGAAAACTGTAATTGGTACTTCAAGGCAACATCAGTTAATGATTCTGCAATGTTCAAGATCAGGAGTTTCAACCGACAACACACATGCACCTTAATAGACGATACATTCATACAGCGCAAACGTACTGCAGTTGTAGTTGGTAGCATGGTCATGCCAAAACATTGTGATCCTAAGACAGTTTACACACCAAAGGACATACAAACTGACATGTTGTCCCAACACGGAGTGAACCTAAGCTACATGCAAGCATGGAGAGCAAAGGAAAAGGCTTTACAGTTATTGAGAGGTCATCCGGCTGACTCCTACAACAAATTACCAAAATATTTTTATATTCTTGAGAAGACGTATCCTGGTTCAGTTGTTAAATTGAAGAAGACAACAGATGAATGCTTCTTATATGCATTTGTTGCTCTTTGTACATCAATAAGTGGTTGGGAATATTGTAGACCAGTAGTAGTGGTTGATGGGACATTCTTAAAGACAGCCTACAGGGGGATTATGCTGACAGCAAGCACAATGGATGCAGCAGGTAAAATTGTAGTTATTTTGTAGTTATTTTGTAGGCAATTTATAAATTGTAGATACATTGTAGATACTTTGTAGATATATTATAGTTTATATGTATTTGTGTTTTTATATGCATTTTCAAAGCTGCCAGTTAATTATTTTTTTACTAATAATGTAGGTACAATATTGCCTTTGGCGTATGCTGTGGTTGATTCGGAAAACGACGCATCGTGGAAGTGGTTTTTTGAGCAATTCAAGCAAGCATATGGTGAAAGAACTTTAATGTGTGTTGTTTCAGATAGGAATGAGAGTATCCTGAAGGCAACATCAATTGTCTATCCGGGCGTGCCACACTACTCTTGCGTGTGGCATATTTGGACAAATATAAGGGCAAAGTTCAAGAAGGGTCATCTACAATTAAATGAATTGTACTTTGCTACAGCAGGGTCATACACTATGGATGAATTTAATGAAAGGATGTCGAAGATTGAAGAGATAGANGAAAGTTTGCCTCTCACTCACTTCAAGCAATCTCCGGAATGTCTTGCTAATAACCCTGCGCTTCATGTCATGGCTATTAGCTGCCATGTTTGGCACTTCAAGAAGCATTGCACATGTCAGATGGACGGCCTCAAGAAGCTCAAGATTTATATGCATATGATATGGCATCTGACGCCTCCTCTCCATCCGCTCCTAAAAGTGTCCAACATGCATAGTGTAGAAGCTTTGGTAAGAATCATAATGATGAAATTTCACAAAAAAAAACTACTCTGATAAATGAGTCAGTTGAAGGTGCAATCCGATATAAAATATATGATTATTTCAGTTACTCTGAATTTGTTCGGACGAATTTGGCTAACTAATTTTCCATGTGTAAATGTTCAATCAAGTGGTTAGTCCCTACTTTGGAAGTCAAGTCAACTTTATACACTGCTAAAACTGATGGAATTAATTTAAAGTTCTGTGAAGTTCTTCAAATTTTACTATCACTGGTTTACTCCCGAGCATTCTCCAAAAGAACAAGTTCTGCTAGTTATGAAAACCATGAGGGAAACTTTTAGATACCCACTGAACTCATTAAGTAAACCAACAAATAAACTGATTTTTCTTATCGAGTTTCAACTAGAACCCACTTTCTTGTTGAGCTGCGCCACACAAACACTCTGAAACATACTAGCTACCACAATTATGAAGTACAATAAAGCAGCTAATCCCAAAACATAACAATGGAGGAACATAAGGGCACGTAATAAGAATAAATTTCTTGCATAAAAGAAAAAGAATGAAATTTTTCAGCAAAGAAACCTGTTCTGGGGTCTTCTCATGATATCGACTTTGGGAGACACCTTGTGCGAGTAACTCCTTCACCCTGCCGGCAGAATAGAGTTCGGCCAAGCAGCCATGTGCTTCTGCAACAAGTGCCGCCCTGAATGCACAGAGACCGAGCTGAGCCATGGCTCTGTTGAAAAGTATCTGAGTTGAAATGTCCATGTGCTGGATATTATCTTGCAAGTGACTCATCAATAACAAGTCACGGGATGTTGAAAACTCATCCAAGATAGCATGGTGGTATATATCACAGAGCATTGCACGAGCCTTGGTTCTTTCATCTCCATATTTATATATGAGAGAAACGAGACTGTCCATCAATGTCCTGCTATTTTCTTCAAAAGCAGGTTTCCTGGCCACAAGCTCTGGAGTTGCAACAAATGCAGTTGGACCTCTACTCTCCTCAACCACTTTGTTTTCTTCTCCAGACTCTGCCTCTCCTTCTCCTTCCGTAAGCTCAGCCAACTTCCTCATAGCATCATACACTCCTTGTGGTTTATAATAAACGAATTCAACCTGTTTGAGAGCTACTTTCGCAGCACCCCTGTAGTCTCCTGCCCGTTCTAAATAATGTTGGACATTTTGAGCAAGAACCAAAAATAACGGCTCATCCCTCAGCCTCTCAACATACTCACGGGTATGTGGATCAATTACCTGCAAGCTCTTGAAAAACTCTACATCTATCCTTTCAACAAAGGCAACCAAGTTTCCCCAGATCCTTATCGTCCCCGAGTGGTCTGCTCCTTTCTGGGTCTCATTTTCATCCGGCTCCACCATGTCATCAACCACAATGTTTGGGTATTGGGTCAAAACATCGAGGATGGTAAGCATATTCTGCACACACTTTTTCCACACATTTATAGGCATGTGTCCACTGAGACTTGGATTAACGTCAAACTGGGCAGACACAACACTAAACAGAATTTCAAGCTTTTGTGCTGGAGTCTTGGCCACCTTGGTCAAGAAGGTGAGCTGTTCAACCAATTCAATCTTTCCAGTCCCCTTTCTACCCCTAGCGGCAACAATTTCCTTGAACTTCTTGTTGACTGTCTCCCACGTGATTTGACTTGGATCCTTGAACTGTTTATCCAAGAGTTTTTCTTTCTTGCTCAGCATCTTCTCCCACCCGGTACCGCTCTCGGCTGTCTCATCCCGACTTTCATCTTCGTCATCATCCTCATCAGACGCAGCTGCAATCTTTGTTGGGTCCTCCTCAAACTCCTCTTCATCATCCTCTTCTTCCTCTTCTGATTCTTCATCATCATCAGCCTCATCCTCACTCTCGGGAGGATTTTCCCTGTACTTGTTAATCAACTCCTCATACTGCTTGTTATTCTTTTTCAGTTTCTGTTTCATCGAATTCAAGGCTTTAGCATTACTACTACTCATCTTCTTCTTTGCCTCCTTATTGGCCAAGGCCTGACTCAAGAAATCCTCCAGCATCACTAGAGCTTTGATATAGAGATTTGGTGCTTTAACCGATTCTGTAATGCGCATGACTTTCTCCAGCTGCTTATTGATCTTATCAAAGCTCTCCTGCAAGCTGACCCAGTCATTAATCTTCATAGCATTCTTCATCTGATCAACGGTAGCAGACAATTCCTCAAAGCGCTTATCCTTTGCTGACCGGACAACTCGCTTCTGTCCATCTGATTCATCACTGTCGCTGTCACCAGCTGCAAGGTATCTTGACCCAGCCGCTGCAGCGGTAGTCTCAGCCGGCCCTTCATCATCCTCCTGCTCGAAATCACTCTCCTCTTCGTCCTCCGTTTCACTATCGCCCTGCAAATACCATAGTATGAATAAATTAAATAACACCTTCCCTAAACCCTTATACTTTATGCAGAATGAGCTATGCCCAACAGACTGCCATATACAAAAACAAATCACTCACTCACAGCACCTTAATTTTCTAGGCTCACTAAGCAATCCTTCTTAACAGTTTAAAATTATATTTCACATCTTACTGTTTACACAAACAAGTAAATTGATCTTCAGCAGAATAGCTGGTGAAAAGTGTGAACAAATACACATACTCGTGATTTCTATCCAAAGGTCACTTAAAATTTGAAATATTGGATTATGAAATTGCAATTCAAAACATCCAGATGCAAGTACAATGACATAAAAATATATTATGCCTCAATCAAAAGCTAGCTGGGGTTGGCAATATGAATCATCACTATCCATTTAGCTCTATTTAGATCTGATTCAATCTAATATTCGATAATGTAGAACTATCTATCACTAGAGTTCTCATAAATTAATGAAAAATTATATCTTTACCACTGTAAATTGGTGAATAGATTATTTTACTCATCCAAACACATAAAGAAAAAAACTAAATCTTTAATTGAGGTGAAAAAATCATTTACCTGAGTCCAAAAACGGGACGCCATACTTCTTCAAAAAGTTTCTTCGAGAAACGGAGATAGAATGAGCTGCAATTACTCAAAATAAAAAATAAAAAATTTAAGATTGAGAATAAATCAACAAATCAATTTGCCTCTTCAGCAGTTTTACAAACACCTATTTTGAAGAAGAAAAGATTCGAACCTGTAAGCTGGAACTGTGGTTTACAGAAAGCTTAGCGGAGAAAGAAAGAAGGGAATGGAATTTTACAGTAAAAACCCTAGAGAATGATAAGGCTTGGTCCGACTCGGCTTTTGGGCTTCTATGGTGTGGGAATATGAAGTCACTAATCTAACAAGGCCACGGCCCAATGTATTTCCTTTTGGGATTTTTACTTGGGAAATTTTCGTTCATATACCATATAGGAAACTATATTACCAAATATGTTCATAGTTTGCATATTACCCTTCATGCTAATAGTATGTCTACAAAATGTAGACCATGCATTAAATAAGGAATCGTTGTAGCTGTAGGCTTCCTTATTTAGGCTCTAAAATTGGGGGATTAAATATTCTTCTAGATCTTCCAAACGCAAATCACGCACATTAATCTTCTTCGTCAGTTTCGTTTCAAATTTAGTGTCTCTACATCAAACGCAATTATTCTTCTACAATTCAAAAACGAATTGATTATTATTCTACAATTAAAAAACGAATGGATTATTCTTCTACAATTCACAAATCAAAAACGACTAAATCTTCAACAGTTCTTCTACATCAAACGCAATTATGTCCAAATTTCAGTAATACAAAGCAAAGGAAAAGAGAGCAGCAATTCCATCATTGACAGCCATTAAAAAGCTTGAAAGCTTTAAATTCAAATTTGGATTTTCAAAAATCATTATTTGTTTGGATTGGGTGTTGTTGAAAATGATTGGGAATATGGTTTGGAGTTTATATCTCAATTTTGAGGGGTTTTGGTAAAGATTAGACTTGGTTTTGACTGAATTTCAGATTGAAACTCGAAGAAGAAGAAGAAGAAGAAGAAGAAGAAGAAGAAGAAGAAGACGTATATTGTAGAAATTGTAGAAAAATTGTAGATAAATTGAAGAAAAATTGTAGACTGATGTTTATTTATTTTTCTTTTATTCATTTACTTATTATATGAAAGTTGAACAACATTGTATAAAAATTATATTTAAGTGGATGATTTAGTACTGTTTTGGACAAAAATATGTATCAAAAATGTGATAGATTTCAGGGGAAGCGTGTTGAGTCCAAATATGTACCCAGTTTGTAGATATTTTATAGATAAATTGTAGATTATTTGTATTCTGATTGTAGATGCTTTATTTTCTGTTTTCACAAATAAAAAATGACTAAAACTTCTACAAATCTTCTGAAAAAACACAATTATGTTAAAAATCCCAATTATGCTACAATTAAATGGGAATTGGGATATTAAAATTCAATGTATCCAGTTTGTAGATATTTTGTAGATAAATTGTAGATTATTTGTATTCTGATTGTAGATGCTTTATTTTCTGTTTTCACAAATCAAAAATGACTAAAACTTCTACAAATCTTCTGCAAAAAGCGCAATTATGTCGAAAATCTCAATTGTGCTACAATTGAATGGGAATTGGGATATTAAAATTCAATATTTTGTAGATATTTTATCGATAAATTGTAGATTATTTGTATTCTGATTGTAGATGCTTTGTTTTCTGTTTTTATAAATCAAAAACGACTAAAACTTCTACAAATCTTCTGCAAAAAACGCAATTATGTCAAAAATCCCGATTATGCTACAATTCTGTGATTCTCCTATATGCTCTTGTTACTCCTTACGAAACTGCTATGCTAAATATGGAATCCAAAAAAACATGATGAAGGGACAGATCTTCTTAAGAAATTTTGTAGATAATTTGTAGAAACATTGAAGTGCTGTACTTTCATATTAATTTTTCAAATGATATGTAGTTTTGTTGTAGATTAAATGTAGAAAATAAGCCATTGTGAGTCTTATTTGACTCATTCTTCACATTCAACCTATTCTACAAATTCACGCCTCTTTAAATACAATACAACCATACTTTCTTGAATTTAAAGTTTTAGCAATATATATAACTTAAAAAACATCTTCTCCTTTGCACAAGTTAGCTCCAAAACAAACGAAGTGGAATAACAAGCTCCCATCAAAATTTTTAACACAAAAACACAAAGCTCAAAAATAAATAAACAACAGTCTACAATTTTTCTACAATTTCTGCAATATACGTCTTCTTCTTCTTCTTCTTCTTCGAATTTCAATCTGAAATTCAGCCAAAACCAAGTCTAATCTTCACCAAAACCCCTCAAAATTGAGATATAAACTCCAAACCATATTTTCAATTAATTTACAACAACACCCAATCCAAACAAATAATAATTTTTGAAAACCCAAATTTAAATTCAAAGCTTCAAAGCTTTTTAATGGCTGTCAATGGTGGAATTGCTGCTCTCTTTTCCTTTCCTCTTATATTACAGAAGGAACCCGAAATCATAACCATCAAAAGTTATTGCTGTGTATGAAACTTTGAAGATTTGACTTCAATTTTGACTGGTTGTAGAAGAAAAAACCTTGATTTTGGACGTTAATGGTAGAGGGTTTCAATTGTTTTTCTGGATTTAGCAGAGGGTTTCAATTGTTTTTCTGGTTTTTCTGGTTTCTGGGTGTGTGGTGATACGTGGGTAAGGATGTGGGGTTGGGAGAGAGAAACGCGGGGGGATGGAAATTTGGAGGAATATACGGTACCATAAATTTAGGAGTGATATAAGGTACAATTAATGTACAGTTAAAACACCTTATGTTATAGAATTGATAATTAGGTATACTAAATGTAATTATATCAAACCTTAAATATTGAGGGTAATATAGTTTCCTATATGGCATAGGAATGTAAAAATTCTTTTTTACTTCCTATACTATATAGGAAACTTTATTACCATCCCTAATCAAGCTTTAACTTAATTATATGGGCATATACAATTTACCAATTATATACAATTAGTATTAATAAATATCCCTTTATATTATGAATTGAATAGGAATTTATTTATTTCCCATCACTGCATTCTCTCTTTCCGTCTCTTTTTATCTCTCGCCGTCTCTCTCTCTCTCTTTCTCTCTATCCGTCTCTCTCTCTATCCTTATTCGTTATTTCCCCAATTTTCTTCCTTCATTTTTCTCTGATTTTTATCCTCTCTTTTTTCAGCAATTTCCTTTCATGTTTCACAATTGGTATTCGAATTGAAATTGTCAATCAATAAATTTTGAAGGTGTTTGATTCTCCACCATTGACAGCCATTAAAAAGCTTCAAAGCTATGAATTCGAATTTGGATTTTAAAAAATTATTGTTTGTTTGGATTGGATGTTGTTGCAAACAATTGGGAATATTCTTTGGAGTTTATATCTCAATTTTGAGGGTGTTTGGTGAAGATTAGACTTGATTTTGGCCGAATTTCAGATTGAAACTCAAAGAAGAAAAAGAAGAAGAACACATGACATACAGTATATCTACAAAATTGTATTAAAGTTGTATGTAAATTGTATTTAAGTTATATTATGTTGTAATTATATATTTTTTTATTTGAATGTTGTATGAAAGTAGAAAAATAGTTGTATAATGTATGAATCGTTGTATAAAATTTGTATTTAAGTTATAAATAATATCTTCTTACATAAAGTTGTAGATATGTATCAAAATTATTTTAAGAGAGGGAGTTTTAATTGCAATTTTAGAGAGGAAGAAGGACACGCCACTTACAAAATATATACAAATCATATACAAAATACAGACAAAAGACATATTGTATAAAATTTGTATGAAAGTTATATTTAAGCTGTATGAAGTTGTACTTGTATTTACCTGGGAAAGAATGATGTACGAAAGTTGTAGATAAGTTTTAAATAAATTGTATACTATATAATTACTTGTATGAAATTTATTTTTAGTTTATAGTATATTATTGTATAATTGTCACGACCCAACCCCGATTGTGATGGCGCCCAACACACTGCTAGGCAAGCCCGACCATTTAGACAACCTTGACCGATTAATCACAGAGGATAAATAAATATTCACAACTAAAATACCAAATAAAATGCGGAATTTCTGAAATAATTTCTAGCATTCGAAAACCCAAAATAAAAATACTAATCAGCCCACAGAATCTGGTGTCACGAACATGAGCCTCTAATACAGAATATTCATCTATCACAAGTCTGTCTAGGAAAAATGCGAATAAAAGGATAAAGATAGATGGGAGAGATCAAGGCTGCGAACGCCATGCAGCTACCTCGATACTCCCGGATACTGCTGCTCAGCTAAACAAATCCTCACTCACCCTGTGGTGTACCTGGATCTGCACACAAGGTGCAGGGAGTATTGTGAGTACTTCCAACCCAGAAAGTAATAAATATAAATAAAGTCTGAGGATAAGAAATCCCAAATAAACACAAGGTAAAGCTATAAACACAGCAAAACAGCGAAGACAATTTTTAATAATACTACAACAGATAAAGAGTAAATGACAATTAAAATATGCAATGCAACACATAAATCGGTACTCTCCAGTACCCCGCTATGGCGTGCAGCCTGCTTCCATTTATTTAACGTCGACGGCGCTCACTGGGGTGTGCAGACTCCGGGAGGGGCCCCTTACGGCCCAAGCGCAATAATAAGCCATATCATGGCATCAAACAGTCCCTCGGCCTCATATCAATATCAGTATCATACCACTGCGGCGTGTAGTGCGATCCCATACTCAGTCCAAAATCACATAAGCCTTTCGGCACAGTAATATAAAAATATTCAGCCCAAACTTCATTTAAAAATATTACTTTAGTTTCTACTTTTAGAAAAATGGCTGAGTTTACAAAACAGTGTTAAATACCAGGACTGAGTTCAATATCTAGAAATATAGTAAGAAACCAGTAAAAATAATCCCTGAAGGATTCAAGTAGTTGGCACAAAGCCCAATTATGACAATTAATCTATTTTTATAAGGATATCACAAAATTACAATCAATTAGGTAGTAATTTTATTAAGCGGGACGGACCAAGTCACAATCCCCGACGGTGCTTTACCCCACGCCCGTTATCCGGCGTGCAAGTCACCTCACATAGCACTACATTGTGCAAATTCGGGGTTTCAAACCCTCAACACAGCATTTACATTTATTACTAACCTCAAGCTGGCCAAAGTCCTAGCTTGCTATGCCCTTGCCTTTCGAATTAACCTCCTCGTGCGTCGAATCTGACCAAAACCACAACGAATACGTCACAATAGGCTAAGGGAACATAACCCAATCGAAAAGACTCGAAAAATATCGATAATCACGAAATTTGCAAAACCCGAGACCCGGGCCCACTTCTCAAAAAATTAGAAAATTAACATCACCGGATTCCTCATCTCTCCACGAGTCTATACATACCAAAATCGCTCAAATCGGACCACAAATGGCCCCTCAAATCTCAAATTTAGAATTTCAAACTCAAGCCCTAATGTCTTACAATTTGGCTATATTCTCATGAATTTCAAGGATGATTCTACAATAAAATCATGTTTTTAACTCATAAAACTTACCTTTAATAGATCCCAGTTGAAACTCTCTTCAATCCCCGTCCAAAAGCTCTCAAGGTTGCTTAAAAATGGTGGAAATAAGACTTGGTTCGCGGACGAAATATTATTAAAACCCTTCTGCCCAGGCCTGAAATCCTTCATCGCGTTCGCGACTACTGCCTCGCGAACGCGAAGCACAACATTTAATTTTTCCAAAATTAGCCCTACGCGAACGCGAGACTAACCCCGCGAACGCGATGCTCAACTTTGATGTTATAAACGTCAATACCACACAAGAGGGGTGGGTGATTTGTGTGGTACCTAATTTTCGCGTTAGAAGAACCTGGTTCTTCTAAGTGTTCTAACTACAGCAGTTTGCGGAATAATAAATACTGAAAGTAAAGTGCACAGAGATTTTTACGTGGAAAACACCTGGCTCAAAAGGTGAAAAAACCACGACCTACTACTCAGTAGGATTTTCCAAACTCCACTAAAATCACTGAGCCAAAAACTGCATTTACAAAACTCTTTGTAAACCTAAGGATTAACTCTAATCCTAGTGTAGCACACAGCCTCAACTGTTGCGACACTTTCAAGTTAACTCTAACTTGAATACTCAGAGTACCTAATACAATTGCTTCTAAGAAAGCTGAAAGGTACAATATGAAAACCTACTACAATTGAACTAGACTTAGAATAAACACAATGATGAAACTGGTTCTTCTCTCTTAGTTCATGTAGCTTCAGACGTGCACACTTGTATCTCGCATATGTTGCTTGCAAATCAGACTTGATCTTTTTGCTCTCAAATATGCTTAACTTCTGCTTATGTGCATTACCTGTAAAAGAGAAACAACTTGGTTATTTAATGGATTAGCAGTTAGAGTTTGATCGAGACTCCAATGCTTATCCGTAGTCGATTTGAGTCCTTAACCAATACAAACTCCCATCCTTATCCCAGCTTAGGATTGTGTTCTCTTATCATAAGGAGACTGTCCTTCTTAGAACTCAATGCAACCTTTTCGATTCCATTCAGAAGATATTTGCTGCGTAATCTTCAATACATATCTTCCTCACGTGCCTTTCATGTGCAATGGTTATGACTAACTGTGTCTCTCAAGATGGACCAGGTCCTTCCCTGAGTTTATTTGTCAATCTTCAAAACTTCAACTGAACTTGGGCCAACAAAACTTCCCCTCATACGCGAACGCGACCTTATTTATGCGAACGCGAAGGCCAATCATCGATGGCCCTCTATTCCTTATACGCGAACGCGATTGGGCTGGTGCGAACGCAAAGCACAATCCTCCGGCCTTCCGCGAACGCGGACCCTCCAACGCGAACGCGTAGAGCAAATTACCTGCCTCCCAATTTCCTTCTTCGTGAACGCGTGACTCTTTACGCGAACGCGAAGAGTAAATTCTCTGCAACACCTGAAATGAGAAATCTGCAGCTTTTTAACTTAGGAAATGGTCCGGTTGACCACCCGAAACTCACCCGAGGCCTCCGGGACCTCAACCAAAAGCACCAACACATCCTGTAACATCATTCAAATTTGTTCCAATCATAAAAACACCTCAAACAACACTAAAACCATCATTTCTCATCGAATTCAAGCCTAAGTTCTTCAAAAACTTCCGAAATACGCATTCGATCAAAAACCCAACCAAATCACCTCCGAATGACCTGAAATTTTGCACACACATCCCAAATCGCCTAACGAAGCTACTGCAACTCTCGGAATTCCATTCCGACCCTCGGATCAAAATCTCACCTATCAACCGGAATTCGCCAAAATACTAACTTCACCAATTCAAGCCTAATTCTACACCGGACCTCCAAAATTACTTCCGATCACACTCCTAAGTCACAAATCATCCCCCGAAGCTAACCGAATCATCGAAATTCATATTCGAGCCCTCTAACACAGAAGTCAACGTCCGGTTGATTTTTCCAAAATAAACCTTCCTTAAAGAGACTAAGCGTCTCATTTCCTTCTAGAACCAATCCAAAACAACTCGTTCACACCCAACACTGGTAATGAAGCATAAAGAAATAGAAAATGGGGCAAACGGGGCCGTAACACACGTGACGACGGGTTGGACCGTCACAATAATATATTGTATATACATATTAACTGCGCATCATCATTCTCTGGTCTCTTATATTAATTTATATTTTATTTGTGCAATCTAACCCTAGATTTTTGTAATACACTGTAAATATGTGCATCACGTAGCTGGGGATATGCTTTTTCCATTGGGTATTTAGATTAATTGTTGTTTAGATATTAGAATGTGGGGTTTTATTGGAACAATTTAGTTGAATTTTGGTATGAAAATTAATACCAAAAGTTACGGTCACCACTGGTAAGAGGATAGGGAAACAGGAGAGGAGAGAAAAAAGGAAAAAAGGTGTAACTGAATCCCTCAATTTAAGGCACTAATAATGGATTGTATATACATCGTTAGGAAAACTTGTTTACGGCGAGTAATATACAAAACTTGGATAATTTGGTAAATAAGTTTCAAATATTATATAGGAAGGAAAAAATCCCTTTCGGTTACGGGCAAAAATCACTTTTTGTTGCGGCAGAAACTATTTATATCTTATAACCGCAAAAATATATAAATTTTATATAATTTTTGTATATAACATACAAAAATATTTATATACAAAAAATATATATTTTTTATCCTTTTTTGAATAAACAAAGAGCGGGGTCTTACTTATTCAGGGGGCATGAAAGACAATTAAAGGGATCCGGGGGCTTTATGATCGGAGAAAGAGAAGGGGCGTGGTTGGTGTGTTATTGGCTCGGTAGGGGAACCCGTAGGAAGGGGGGACGACCCGGTGAATTCACATCAAAAACCGCCAACATGAAGACAAAGGATATCTTGAATATCTTAAAGAAACAAAACGAACCACTTCTATTATCGGAGCTTTGAGAGTTATTATACGGTGTCATTTTTTCTTTATTTTTCTCCTTCCTTCTGTGAATACAAACTGGAGGAATACCTAAAAATCCTAAACTTGGCATGAATTATTAGTTGTACCCTTAAATTATTTGATACTTAATTACCCCATTGAAATTGGTTATTTGATAGTCATTACCCTCCTGAATATTGTTGGGACAAAATCTCTTTTATTTTTATTAATTTCTTCTATAGATATTTCTATTTATTATAATTGTTATTTCTTTTTTATCGAGTCAAATTTTTGAAAATTTGAATAGAAATTCATATTTTAGCCAATAAAAAGTTATAACTAAAACAATAGAGTACCAATTGTGTATTTCTCGTTATTTTATTAGATACTATATCTATTTATTTCAATTGTGTATTTTTATTTTCGAATCAAATCAATAAAAGAACTTGGCTATAGCTCCACTACTTTTTATTAAATAGAAGAAAGTATAGCCAAAATAATGATCTTGCAATTATGTACTTCTCTTTTATTTCTTTGTTATATGCTATAGCTATTTTATATTAGTTGTGTACTTCTCTTTGTTATATGCTATAGCTATTTTTGCGGATTATCTACTCTTCATAGAATTTGATAAAGGCCTGTGCGCGGACCGCAACGTCATCCCAGGTGAGAACTTCAGGACCCAGCATAAGCTCCTGATCATGAATTTGGAGATTATGAGGAAGCGAAGAAAGAGGGTTGTGTTTGATTTACCTACGATCAAGTGGGGAGCTTTAGCTAAAGACAGATCTTAGGAGTTGGGTATAGGTTGTTGACTATGGGGGCATGGAGGAGTAGTAGGTGCGAGTGGTATGTGGAATGCGACTCCGAATTGCATTAGGGAGGCTGCTAGAGAGGTACTGGAGGTCTCGAAGGGCTCCTCTGGTGGCTGCCATAAGGGACTGGTGATGGAGCACTGAGGTCCAAGGTAAAGTGGAAGCCAGGAAAGCGACATATTTGAAGTTTGATCTTTTACATGAGTCCAAAAACGGGACGCCATACTTCTTCAAAAAGTTTCTTCGAGAAACGAAGATAGGATGAGTTGCAATTACTCAAAATAAAAAATAAAAATATCAGATTGAGAATAAATCAACAAATGAATTTGCCTCTTCAGCAGTTTTACAAACACCTATTTCGAAGAAGAAAAGATTCAAACCCGTAAGCTCGAAATGTAGTTTACAGAGAGCTAACGAAGAAAGAGGAGAAGGGGGAATGGAATTTTAATGTTAACACCCTAGAGAAAGATAAGGCTTGGTCCGACTCGTCTTTTGGGCTTCTATGGGTTGGGAATATAAAGTCACTAATCGAACAAGGCCACGGCCCAATGTACTTCGTTTTATGGACGAAAATCACTTTTAGCCTCAACATAAGTTATTTATATCCGGTAACCGCAAAAGTATATAAATTTGATATATTTTTGTTATATCATACAGAAATACATATTTTTAGCTATTATTTTGAGAACGGCTATACCGTATCATTTTTTCTTTGCTTTCTCCTTCCTTCTATGAATACGAATAGGCGAAAAACTTTTTTAAAATAAAACTTGGCATGAATTATTAATTGTAACCTTAAATTATTTGAGACTTAATTACCCCCTTGAATTAGTTATTTGATAGTCGTTACCCCCTGAACATTATAGAAGCAAGGAGCATGAATACACTCTCTTTTGTTTTTATTAATTTATTTATAAATATAATGTCTATTTATTTTAACTATTTATTTCCTCTTTTTGGGGCCAAATTTGTGAATAATTTGGCCAGAACTCCATATTTTAGCCAAATAAAAACTTTATAGCTAAAATAATAGAGTATCAAATGTGTATTTTTTGTTATCTTTTCTTTAGATTTAATCGTTATGTATTTCAACTGTGTATTTTTATTTTCGAATCAAATTAGTAAAAAAAACCTGAGTGCAGCTCCACTATTTTTTATCAAATATAAATACGTATTGCCAAAATAATAAACTTGCAATTGTGTACTTCATTTTTATCTCTGTTTTATATGCTATAGTTATTTTATTTTAACTGTGTATCTTTCTGGACAAAAATTCTAAAAAGAAATACTTGCTTAGAGCTCCATAATTTTTAGCTAAAAAAAAGTTTTAGCCTAAATAATAAAGTTCAAAATATATATTTTATATCTTTTTTAGATGTTATGACTATTTATTTTAAAGGTGTATTTCTTCTTTTTGAAGATAAATTTTAAAAATAATTAACTAAAACTGCATCATTTTTATCCAAATAAAAAAAAAGATAAAGTGCTGGAGTTCTAGCTAAATTATATTACAAATTTTATTCAAAAGAGATGATCTAAGAAATTTATATATATATATATATATATATATATATATATATATATATATATATTAAAAATATTACATTGATGGAAAAGTTCACGTGACACGCGCGTGCATGCCTTTTTCTGAGATGAGATTGTTTAAGGGGGTGATAGCTATTGAATACCCAAGTTTATGGGTGTCACGACCCAATTTAAGATCATGACCGGAACTTAGGAGCAAGTGCCTCCAAGTAAGCCTCATCGGTATTTTATAGAAAATCGGACAGAGTTTCCCCTGTTTTTGGACTATCCCAAAATTTTCCTGTCTCAAATCAACAATCAAACATCCTAATATCATACCAAGCAATTGACAACTTATCAATTAACCAAAACAAGTCTCCACCATTACTAATCAACCCACCAACAACCAGAAATACTAATTTATCTCCAACTTTGATACTAAAGAACGATACTCAACATAAAACTATAATAACAAAATAATACACATGACACTAAAATATTGACTATGGAGCGACTCTATGTAACGACCCGACCCATGGTATCAAGTATTACCACCCCGTTTTCCTCATTTATTGCTTCTTCATGTTTCATTATCAGCAACGAGTGAGTTAGAGTTGAATTGAATTGGTTTGGATAGGAAATGAGACACTTAGTCTCTTTAAGGAAGGCTTAAATTGGAAAAAAGTCAACCGGACGTTGACTTATGAGTTCAAAGGTTCGGATGTGGTTTCCGATGATCCGGTTAGCTTCGGGAGATGATTTGTGACTTGGGAGCGTGATCTGAATTGGTTTTGGAGGTCCGGTGTAGAATTAGGCTTGAATTGGCGAAGTTATCATTTTGGCGAAATCCGGTTGATATGTGAGATTTTGATCCGAGGGTCGGAATGGAATTCCGAGAGTTGCAGTAGCTTTGTTAGGTGATTTTGGATATGTCTGCAAATTTTCAGATCAGTCCGACGTCGCTTGGTTGGATTTTTTATTGAATGCGCATTTCGGAAGTTTTGATGAAAACTAGGCTTGAATCCGATGTATTTTAATGGTTTTAGAATTTGTTTGACGTGTTTTGAGGATTGGAACAAGTTTAAATAAGGTTATAGGATGTGTTGGTGCTTTTGTTTGAGGTCCCGGGGGCCTCGGGGTGATTTCGGATGGTTAAACGGGAGTTGGAAGCATTTGTTGCGGGTCAGATTTTTCTGTCTTCTGGTATTTCCGCATCTGCGGAAAAGGAGCCGCAGAAGCGGTTCCGCAGATGCGGCGGAGAGGTCGCAGAAGCGGGCAAGTGTGGCCCAGGGATTTTTTCCGCATAAGCGGACGTGTAGGCGCTTCAGCGAGTCCGCATAAGCGGCTAATATACCGCAGAAGCGGTTGGAGGTAAACCGCATAAGCGAGTGTTTGGATCGCATAAGCGGTCCCAGGTGTTTTAAGTGAGACCGCATAAGCGGTCAATTTGTCACATAAGCGGTACCGCAGGTGCGGTTAAAGGACCGAAGAGGCGGAAATCTGGACTGTGTTTAATGAACAGTGTTCGCGAATTTCTGAAGTTAAGAAAACATTTTAGACTTCGGGAAGAGGCGATTTTGGGCGATTTGGAGAGGATTCGAAGGGGATTCCATCAGGTATGAATTTATAGACTCGAATAATGTTGTTATGGTGTAAAAAACAAGGATTTAAACACTGAAATTCAAGGAATTAAAGGGGTAAAAATGGAGGTTAGGGCTTGAAACCTAAGAATGTTTGAATTGTTGATTTGAGGGGTCAAATGGACTCCGATTCTTGTGTATTTTATATGTACGGACTCGTGGCGAGACGAGGATCCCGGTGACGTGAATTTCGTAATTTTTCGAGAAGTTGGCCCGGGGCTCGGGTTTTGACAACTTCGTAAATTTTGGTGTTTTTCGAGTCTTTTCGATTGGGTTATGTTTCTTTAGCCTATTGTGATGTATTCGCCCTGGTTTTGGTTAGATTCGACGCGCGTGGAGGCCGATTGAGGGCAAAGGCGTCGCGAGCTAGGGATTTCACCGGTCCGAGGTAAGTAATACTTGTAAATGATATCCTGAGGGTTTGAAACCCCGGATTTGCACATCATAGTGCTGTATTGTGGTGACTTGCACGCCAGGTATGAGCGTGGGGTAGAGCACCGTTGGGGATGGTGACTTGGTCCGTCCCGGTTGTTGATTTTACTGCGTAATTGACTAAAACATGCTTGATGCTATCGTGATTTGGGCTGATTGCCATGTTTTGGGTTTCGTGCCGATTATTTGAATCCTTTAGGGAATATTATCACTGTTTTCATGACACTTAGCATATTAAATGATTTCCGTCCTGAGTTAAATCCTGTTTTGAAATGTGCAGTCATATTGTTAAAGTTTAAAGACTTAAATTGCATTTTTCTGATGTTTTGAGTTAAAAGCTATTACTTGACATTGCCCGAGTGGCTCATTTGCATGTTCTGGACTGAGGGTGGATCGGGCTGCACGCCGCAGCGATACTATGATGATATTGCGCTTGGGCTGTAGGAGCCCCTCCGGAGTCTGAACCCCCACAATGAGTGCGGGTACCCAAATAGATCGGGCTGCGCGCCGCAGCGATCATATGCATTGCATTGCATTCATGCATTGGTTCCTGTTTGTACTACGTGTCATGACATTTAGCACTCTCATATCATTGGCATCCATGCTATTGCTTGTACTGTTTACCAGACGCCCTGGTGTTAACTGTTTGTGGAGTGCTGTGCCCGAGGGGCTGACTTATGTGCGGACTTGCACTATCTGATTACGCATTCATTTGCTCGATTGTTGGAAAAAGATGTTTTCAAAAGAGGTTTTAAACTGAGTCAGATATTTTCTAAAGGATTTCACGGTTTCATTGTTTTTCTGAGAGAGTTGTACTGTCCTATATAGCGTGATGGAGTGCTCTTACGTGATTTCTTGCCTCTCAGTTATTTTTTGCTCTTATTACCACTGAGTTGGAAGTACTCACTTTACTCCCTGCACCTCGCGTGCAGTTGCAGGTATTGTTCACCCGGTAGCGGGTGATTAGCGGACTGAAGGTAATACTAATGTAGCTGAGCAAGGTGACCGCCAGCGTTCGCGGCACCGTACTTCATCTTTTGGATTCCAGATTTCATTTTATATATATATGACCCTGTAGTTGTGTTCCTACTTCTTAGATGCTCGTGACTTGTGACACCCCGGTCGGGTAGAAATTAACAAATTTTAAATACCATTAAGTTGTATCTTCTATTTATTTATGTTTGATAATTGTTAATGAAAGGATTTGGGTTAGTTGGCTGGCCTTGTCTTCACGAGAGGCGCCATCACGACCAGGTTGGGAATTGGGTCGTGACACTCTAAGAGTTCAAAGAAAGACCATAACAACAAATAAAATCTCCGCCCACACGAACAAGTGCGAGGCTTACCAAGAACTATCAACCTGCGCGCTCTAATTAACCAAAATCCTCGCCCGCGTCAACTGCTCTCTCTGTAAAAAAAAAATTAGCGGGGAATGAGTCGCTAGCTCAGTGAGTAACAACACTTAACCACAACCGGTTTTATTGGGGACAAGTTAGAAAACATGCTAGTATCTTAAACATAAATTAACATAAAAATGCTCTTTTAGAAACAATAAATAATTTTCAGTCTCATCATGCTTTTCTTGTATTATAATACAACTAACAATTCAATAATAAGCTCGGTAACCACTGTATGATATCAATATTCACATTTGGGAGGTTTCAATGAACGGATCATGTAATCGGTATAACTGAGGACTTCTCGCAAGAAGTCAAATATAACGGTAGTCCCTACTCGAGGGAAATCGGTAACGGTATGCTAGTTCTACCTTCCCACTAGCGAGGGCTATAATGGCACCAGGTCTAACTGTGAGCACGTGGTTTTTGCCCTATATGAATTACTCCTATAAAATTCAAGAAAATAGATTTTTTCCAGTTATTTGCCATTTTGTAGGATTTTTGTAGAATTTTAGTAATTGTTTGCATTTTGGTGCACGTTCAATTTCCATTAAAAATCATGAAAAATTCCAAAATACCATGCATTGCATTTAGGTTCTATTTTCATGTGTTTAGGATTAATTAATTAGTTAATTGTTTTATTAAAAAATAAAAATCACAAAAATAGTTCATTTTTTGCATTCTTAGCTTTTAATTTTGGATTATTAATTTTCTCTTTAATTTAGGATCAATTAGTTGTTATGTATTTTATAATTTGATAATTAGTTTAATTTTACAATTTAGATCAATTTAGGAGTTTAATTTAGGATTTTAATTAAAGAAAAAGAAAAGAAAAAAAAAAGAAATAAAAGAAAAGGATGAAAAAGAAAAGGATTTGGAGAATAAAGGGGCTACTAGGCCAAAATTGTTGAAGCCCAAACCATTTTTGCCCCAAAACCCGTTCAAAACTAACACACTCCAAGCCCAAAACTCAGCCTTACCCGGTCCAAATCCCTCTCCATCCAAACGACCCCGTATTAACCCGTTAGATCCCAGCCGTTGATCACCATGGATCTAACGGCTGGGAACTGTCTCGTATTCTACATAAATGTGTCCGAAACCCGGTTTCCCCACCCCCAAACCCTCAAACCCGTTTCACTCTCCTCTCTCAAAGCTCAGAGACTGGAACCCTAGCCGCCCTGTTTTACTCCACCGTCTCCGCCGTGGTCCGTCGGCCGGAAATCACCTCACGGCGGCGGACCACCTCCAAACACCACCAAAATTACACCACATAATCTCCTTGCCATCCTCTTTCCGAATCTCCTAATTATTTTTCCAAAACCCTTACCAAATCCCTCAAATATTAGATCTAAGATTGATACCCAAAACCCTAGTTCGCCCAAACCACCCCAAAACCTCACCAGGCCATCTCTCCACTCCCCTCACCCCTAATATCCCGCTGTTTTGCCCAAAAAGGCCTCTTAAACTGGAGCAATTTCAAATCAAAAATCTGGAAAGAGAGGAAAAAGAAAGAAAAACCTAAAATCCTCTACTGAAGTTCAAATGGTTTATACCTACATGATTCATTTGCTCTCAACAGGAGCAATTGATTCATGTAGGTTTGATTCATTTTCAAACCTGCCCTAACCATGTCCAAGCTCCGGCCAGGTTCTCTGAGTCCCAGCTGGTACAGGTAATTTCTTGTTTAGTTTCTTTTCTTGACCATTTTCCTTTTCCTTGATTGATTTCTTCGTGTGGTTATTCTGCTTGTAGTTGCATGATTTAGGGTTTTTATTTTTTTAGAATTGTTTGTTTACTTCTGTGTTTAATCATTGAGGTTAGTTAGTAGTTTTAGGGCTCATAAATTCAGGCGTTTTCGTCAGCATCATCAATTGGTTACTTTGTCGTTTAGGGTTTGTTAATATTGCTTTAGCTTGTTTGATTTCAAATCAGTATGCTAGTTTTCTTTTTGTTGATTATGTTTTCCTGGTATAATAATGTTGATTGGATAGGTTCAATTCTTAGAAAATGGTTCATTGTTGAAAATGGTTCGTTGTTGACTAATTCTGGGCTCGTGTTAGTGTTAGGTTTAAATGTTTCTGTTTTGGTCTCATTTCTAATTCCACTGCAATGATAAAGGAATTTAGGTTTAATTAAAAGTTCAATTGAAATAGAATTTTTGCTCCATTTGATCTTCCTTGTTTTGATTCAGATTTTTGTTTTGTTTGTATTAGTTTGTAATCATTAGAACTTTGGGGGTTAATTGAATAATTGAAAACTTAGGGGTTTAAGTTGGGAAATGAAATAGGGACTTTCAGATAATTTCTGTATTTAGAAGGCTCTAGAATAGGGGTAGTTGGCCTCATTTGATTTGCACAAAATGCATAGGCCAATGAGGGACAGCCAGCTGTCCCAGTTGGTTAGAAAAGATGCCTTTTCAGGCTGAGGGAATATTTCCCTGATTTGGTTTTCAGCACATGGCCTTTTAGGCCTATAAGTAGTGCATTTTCTTTCACTCACACACAGATTTTAGAGCATTATTCTCTGCACCAAAGTCCTGAGAAACACATCAGAATTTCATACCCTAAAAATACAAAAACAATTTTCTGCATTACTGGCTGGACTTTCTAATTTTCTTTAGGAATTTTAAGAAGCTTTCATGGAATTTCTGGTCGTCTAAGTCGAAACTTGGTAGGTCTTTGAAGCTGTTTGTTTGATTTTCACTACTGGTTCCTCCTGCTGGTTTTCTGTTGCTGTTCATTTGGCTAATTTCAGGATTTTTCTTTTCCCTTATTGCTATATCCAGGTACCTTCACAGACTTTGAAATGCAAAATGAAGTTATATTATGTTGGCTTAAAGTGAAAAGCTCCGGATCCCTTTCTTGTGTCATGTTTTTCTTTGTTTTTCTTCCTTAGTCTGTAGTTTCTTTCCATTTGTCTAAGTTTTTTTTATCTGATGTTTACTTCTATAACTGATATTGTTTAGTTAGAATTGGTTTTTAGTTATTTTATCTGTGGCTGGACAGTTTGCTATACCTAGGGTTGTAATATTTGGGACTGCATTAAAACCTGTGATTGTAAGCTGTCCATATGTGCTTAAATGGTTGAATACCCTCAGCATGGTTACAATTAGTGTTATTAGCATAAATGCGTAGTTAGATTTAGGAGAATATATGAACAGGTTCATATTAATNGTTGTTGTAAATCGTGTGTATTGGTACCGTTAGCGGTTATTGGGAATTAGAGGTTCGAGTGGATCTTTCCTTACTTGGTATGCCAGATTTTGGATATGATATTGGATTGTAGACTGGTTGTCTTAGTGTTGGGTTATTCTAGACTATTGTGCTACGGGCTATGTCGGAAAAAAAAATGCCACAGGTTGCGTGGCGAGGCGCATCAGATTGTGATCTAGCAAAGTAGTTTGTATCCCAAAGACCAGCGGACGGCTGGGAAGGATTGCTTTTCTTAATTGGGCCTTCGTGGCGGATGTCAGTGCAGAGGTTCTACCATTGATTTAGTTCCGGTATTGAGGGACTTTTTCGGATGCGTTTCTTGTGGTCGGGCATGTGCCGGGTGAGATTGTGGATTTCGGTATTTATTTGGTGCCGGGCACCGTATTGTACGGCTCTGGCAGGAGTCATAGTAGTAGAAGGAGCAGCTTCAGGCTTCCTGGTATTGAGTTCGTTGGCAGGCCAATGTGGCTACGTATTTAGCTTGAGTTAGCTTGGTTAGCCCCGAGCTGTATTGCTGAGGGATATGTTGATTCGATTGTTCTTGAACTGGTTGGTGATTTGGGAAGATCTATGAGTTGTTTCTTTTTCTGTGCGGTGAGGCGTTATGATTTTCGGACTGTGGGCACATATAGTGCGGTGCTATCGAGATTCATAGTGGAAGTTGAAGGGGGGACCTCAGTTGTGTTTGAGTTTTGTAGCTTACAACGCTATATGTAGATACCATTATGCACTCAGTATGCTTACGACCGATACTCGGTATTTTGTTATAATGAGCAAATTTGGTTCGATGTGCATCTCCCTATGTGAGATATTTGTGTGGATCAGGTGGCACGCCGCCACAGGTATGTTATCTGGATCGGGTTGCACGCCGCAACATTGTGATGTTGAGAATAGTTTTCCATATGTTACCTTATATACCTTGCTTCCTGGTTTCTGAGAAAAGTCCGTATTGGGTGTTGCTCGGCGAATAGCGTGTCTGTTGTGTCCTTTTAGGATTGAATGGTGTATATTACTTGCTTCACTGTTGGGGGTAATGAATTGCTTTGGTTTCAGACATCAAATTGTGTGTAGCTGTCGGATTTTGATCACAGTGTATTGAGGTGCTTCATGTGTAGCAGTGTTTGGATATGATCGCGCATCGTAGCGAGGCTACGTGGAGTAATGACCCTTCGAGGTAGATTCAGGCATTCTATTTCTATGATGCGAGACGGGGCCTCAGCCTTGTGTTGTGATGGTACTGATAAGCTTGAGGTACAGCTCTTTCGTTTGAGTCAATTGTCATGATTTGAGTATGTTCAGACCGTTTCTTGTTGGTGCGTGTATTATGCAAGTCGTGGCGTAGGCCTGTATTGAGGTGTCGTAGCACCAGAGTGATGTGTTGGATTCGAGGTGATCGTTGGAGTCATTAATGAATACGAACAGATTTGATTTCAGCTTGTTAGAAGGATAATATCGAGGTTTGGCCCGGAAATCTGTTGTGGTATTAGTCAAAAAGGAAACGGTTTCATGAATGGTTGATATGAGAAATGATTACGGTTTATAGCGTGTTTCATTTATCGTTGGCAGTATAGGAAACTATGGGAATAAGGTTTTAGCTAATGAGAGGTTTTCTGCCGGTATTTGGTTGTTATGGGCAACTACTGTGAATAGAAGTTATCGTTTCGAGTGTTTGGATTATGTGGTATATCATATGATTTCACCTGAGGTTGCAAGTATGGGTTATTACAGCTGGTTCGGGTTTATTCTGAGTATAGATGCGAGGTTCTGATCTTGTGTACGATTTCGGAAAATGCAATGTGGTTCCACGGGTTATGGTTTAGATGGACTGTGAAATTTCAACTATATTGTGTCATCGGACCTATGCGAGGTAGGGTGACGTGGGATCATCCCGGGTATATGCTTGGTAAAGTTATTCAGCTGTTGGTTAGCTTCTAAAACAACTCTGGATACGCTCGAGGACGAGCGTTTGTTTAAGTTGGGGAGGATGTAACGACCCGACCCATGGTATCAAGTATTACCACCCCGTTTTCCTCATTTATTGCTTTTTCATGTTTCATTATCAGCAACGAGTGAGTTAGAGTTGAATTGAATTGGTTTGGATAGGAAATGAGACACTTAGTCTCTTTAAGGAAGGCTTAAATTGGAAAAAAGTCAACCGGACGTTGACTTATGAGTTTGAAGGTTCGGATGTGGTTTCCGATGATCCGGTTAGCTTCGGGAGATGATTTTTGACTTGGGAGCGTGATCTGAATTGGTTTTGGAGGTCCGGTGTAGAATTAGGCTTGAATTGGCGAAGTTATCATTTTGGCGAAATCCGGTTGATATGTGAGATTTTGATCCGAGGGTCGGAATGGAATTCCGAGAGTTGCAGTAGCTTTGTTAGGTGATTTTGGATATGTCTGCAAATTTTCAGATCAGTCCGACGTCGCTTGGTTGGATTTTTTATTGAATGCGCATTTCGGAAGTTTTGATGAAAACTAGGCTTGAATCCGATGTATTTTAATGGTTTTAGAATTTGTTTGACGTGTTNTAAAGTGAAAAGCTCCGGATCCCTTTCTTGTGTCATGTTTTTCTTTGTTTTTCTTCCTTAGTCTGTAGTTTCTTTCCATTTGTCTAAGTTTTTTTTATCTGATGTTTACTTCTATAACTGATATTGTTTAGTTAGAATTGGTTTTTAGTTATTTTATCTGTGGCTGGACAGTTTGCTATACCTAGGGTTGTAATATTTGGGACTGCATTAAAACCTGTGATTGTAAGCTGTCCATATGTGCTTAAATGGTTGAATACCCTCAGCATGGTTACAATTAGTGTTATTAGCATAAATGCGTAGTTAGATTTAGGAGAATATATGAACAGGTTCATATTAATAGGCCATACGTGTTGAATAATGCAGCGTTTGTCTAGAGTCAGGAATTTTATTACACTTTCTCGAATTTCAGCAGTAGTAAAATGATTGCATACTTAAGTTAATATGATTCATGGATAAGTAGGGTTCAAATCTTTCTTGGTTAATACTAATAGTTTGTTAATGGCTAGACTTAGAATAAACCTCGATTTGTGTTGATGTTCTCAATATCCTGGGCTGTATGTGATTAAAGAGATTTGAGTCTCAATTGGGCCTAGTACTGGCCCATCGGAGATAGCCCAGTCGAAGTTCCATCCTTGAACTCTTTTGTCACAATTTAATTTCTGTTTTGAGTTTGATTGAAAATTTTAATCAATTTCATTGATGGATTTCGTTAAGCATGCTTCTAATCTGGTTAGAACGAGCCTTAAATGTTGGGAATTTGTCTTAAAAGAGCTGGGCTCAATGCTGGCCCAATCGAATCAACCAAATCAATTTGGCTGTATTCTCCCCTTCATCCGTTTTCTTGGGCTTAGTTTCAGCCCAGTTCCCAGCATGGACCCTAAACCTTCTTACTAATAATTGTGCATTTTTTTTAATCTTTTTGCAAGTATGAATGTCCCTTAGGCCTAATTAAGTGTAACTCTTTTAATTGTATAACAGGTGTGCCATCCTAATTGAATCACCTATGGCCCTCACATTAATTTTATAATTTAGATACTAAAAAGGGGAATGTTCGTAGTTTGCTTTAGGCACGTGTAATGTACTATTGTGATTGTGTACACGTTCGCGTGACATAATTACGATTTTTAAAAAACAAAATCGGAGTATGCGTTCGCGCAACTTCGACTAAACCTTCTTAATAATAATAGAGCGTTATTAATTGTGGACACGTTCGCCTGACATGATTTTTAACACGTCAAACAAATGGGTACACGTACGCGTGGCCTGTTTTCAAGATAATTTCTTAATTAAAAAGGCAAATGCACTTAGGTTCTAAAATAAGTAATTAAGCAATTTTAATAAGCCAAGTATGATCAAAGCGACCGTGCTAGAACCACGGAACTCGGGAATGCCTAACACCTTCTCCTGGGTTAACAGAATTCCTTACCCGGATTTCTGTGTTTCGCAGACATTAAAATAGATGCAAATCTCCTCGATTCGGGATTCTAAACCGGTGACTTGGGACACCATAAACTATCCCAAGTGGCGACTCTGATTTTAATAATAATAATCCCGTTTCGATTGTCACTTTAATTGGAAAAACTCCCTTATATATCCCTTTTGGGGTAGTAAAAAGGAGGTGTGACAGCTCTGGCGACTCTGCTGGGGATAAGAACCTAGAACTTCTGGTTCAGGGTTCAAGAATTCGAGCTTTTTGTGATTTTTACTTGGCTTCATTTATTGTTAATACTATTGTATTTTGTGAACTTAATGTGCTAATTGCTACTTATTTGCCATTTCGATATTGCTTGAATTTTATTAAAATGCCTTCTTACGCCAGCCTTCTGAGTCTTCTAAAATTTGGTGCACACGTACGCGTGGCACACTTTCTGTTAGAAGTCATACCAATTAGAACGGGGCATGGGTCAGCAACAAGGCCGGCTAGACTTTCGTGCTCCCGGTACGTTGCCCCCACCTCAGCTCGAGTTGTCCGCTCGGGTAAGCCCAGTCTAGAACACAACCCCAGGTTCAAACCTAGAAGAATATAACCTCATGCCGGATCCCTAGTAGGAACGTTTGTTTGCATCACGTGCATTTGACTTAGGGGACTCAACATAGGGGTTGGGTCCGTCTAGGACAGGTGTGCCCAAAATAACAGACCATTCTGATGCATCTTACGTGCTATGTGAACATTTATTTGTTTCGGCCTGCATGCTGACCGGCTAGGAAAGACAATCAGGGGAAAAACCAAAAGTGGCGTAGAAAGGAAATAAAACAGTTTTTAAAAAATCTCGGTATTTGAAAATGTCCCGAAACTCTGCCGAATTTTTCCAAAAAAAGGTGGGATTTGAAAAAAAAGAAAGAAAAGCAAAAAGAGTTATTTCAAAACGAGTCACTCGTGTTTTCTTTTAAAATTATGTCAAAATTGATCGAACTACGCTGGTCTGATTCTCACCGCATGTGAGATATGTAGGCAAACCTCATAGGTTCCGGCCCACAATTTTTTTATAAAAAAAATTCAAAAATATTTTCCATTACTTGCTTTTAGACCCCAATTTTTTTTTAAAAAAAAATATTTTCTTTTTATTTCTTCTCACAATCCAAAAATATTTTCATTCTTCTTTCAAAAATTGAAACGAAAATTCAAAATTCAAAAATATTTCCTTTTTCTTTAGAAGCATTTCTTTCATAAATTCAAAATAAAAGTCCAAAAATCCAAAAATATTTTCTTTCTTCTTTAAAAGTTTTTCTTTCGAAATTCCAGAAAAGAAAAAAAGAAAAAAAAAAGTCGAAATTCAAAAAAAATAAAAATTCTTTCTTCTTTAGAAGTTTCTTTGCAAAAATTCTGAAAAAAAATCAAAATCCAAAAATATTCTCTTTCTTCTTTATAAGTCTTTCTTTCGAAAATTTAAAAGAAAAAAAAATTCAAAATCCATAAAAAGAGTTAGTTTATTTACTTTATTTTCGATCTTCCCGAACTACGCTTGGTCTGATTCATGCGGCGTCATGATACGTAGGCGATCCCCATAGGATTCGATCATAACCATAAAATGAAAAGAAAAAGGGAGAGGAGATAAAAGAAATTGAGGGGAAAGAAATAATGGCAAAACAAGAGAGGAAAGAAAATGTGAGAATAAAAGAAGAAAAACAAGAACCAAGCAAAGAAAGGCAGGAATGAAAAGGAAAGAGAGAAAGAAAAATGCAAAATGAAAAGAATTAGTGAAAGCCAGGATGAAGCATGCAGCCGTTCAAATGCATAATAGAGATGATTAATTGCTTAGGTGAATTGCATCCCCTACGTGCGGTTGCCTATCTGTTAAGCTCTTAATCGCTAACAAGTTTGCTTGTTGTCATCAAGTACAGGCAAGTGGTTAGTTTGTTCAGCATTCTGGCAAGTCACCCGTACAATACCAGGTCTAAGAACAAGGCAAACATGGCTGGCAGAGAATTGGATTCGAATGTCATTGACCCGCCAATGGAGGTAGAAGAGTCTGAGCACGGTATGAAAGAAGAATTGTATAAGCTAAAACAACAGATAGCCGAGATGTACCAGGCATGGATGAAAGGGCATCCTCCCCCGTCATACCCTGCCAACCCCGCTTTCGTCCCACCATTAGCTCAAGAGCCCCCTGTCATCGATCTATCCCCACAACATACCCCAAGCTTCAACCCTTACCACCACTATACGGGCTCCTCCTCCCAAACTGTCCAAGCTCCATTAGCCAAATCAACCGCATGTCTCCCTCCACCAGCTACCCCTGTTTTCGTGGCACCTCCACCAGCCACCCTCCATCGGTCTTCCAGAACCGGCACTCCAAGCCCAAGACAACCAGTATTACGCCCCGGAGCCCACCTTCAAAATCCCATATCATTACTCATATACCCCCCGTTTCGATCTTCCTGCCGAGACCGAGAAATTACCCAAAAACCCGGAACAGGAGGAGATGTTCAGGAAGGTAAGAAGCTTGGAACAATCGTTCAGAAATATGCAGGGATTGGGAGGCCAAGTGAGCGTGGCCTACAAAGATCTGTCTGTTTCCTGATGTCCAGTTGCCTGTTGGATTCAAAATGCCCAAATTCGACTTATATGACGGGCATGGGACCCTGTGGCCCACTTAAGGGTATTTTGCAGCAAAATGAGAGGAGCCGGTGGGAGAGATGAGCTATTAATGGCATACTTCAGCCAAAGTCTGAGTGGCGCGACATTAGAGTGGTACATGCGTCAGGATCACAGCAGATGGTATACCTGGGATGATTTGGCCCAAGCATTTGCGCGGCACTTCCAATACAACATAGAAATTGTTCCAGATCGTTTGTCTTTGACTAAGATAGAGAAGAAACCGGGAGAAAGTTTCAGGGAATATGATTTTCGCTGGAGGGAACAGGCGGCAAGATTCAACCCTCCGATGGAGGAAAGCGAGATGGTGGAATACTTTCTGCAGGCTCTGGAGCCTACTTACTTTGGTCATCTGATATCGGCCATAGGTAAGTCTTTCAACGAGGTAGTAAAGATGGGCAATATGGTAGAAGAAGGGCTTAAAACAAGCAAAATCATGAGCTATTCGGCTATCAAAGCAACCACCCAAGCCATCCAGAATGGTACTGGCGGAGTGATCGGAAAGAAGAAGAAAGAGGATGTTGCAAAAGTTGACTCAGGATCGTGGCTTGGTCCGAGGGGCACACCACACCATTACACCCAGCCTCGACCCCATCACCGAACCTGCACCCAAACCCCATATAATCCACCTCAACATTACTTTCCATCACCAGACCTTCAGTATTCTGTCCACCACGCCCAGTCATACACTCAACCTCCTTCTTACCCACAATGGCGTGCCCCAGCCCCACAGAACACCTACCCAGCTCCACAAAATGCTTACCTACCTCCGCGAACCTACCGAAACCCTGCCGGTCCAGGTTTCCGGCCCAAGCCAGTATTCAGGAACGAGAGGTTGCAGCGGAAGAAAACTTTCACCCCGTTGGGGGAGTCTTATACCAGCTTATTTCAGAGATTGAGGCAGTTGGATGTGCTGAGGCCAATTGAGTCGAAATTGCCAAACACTCCTCCAAAGAATATGGATTACTCCCTCAGTTGTGCATATTGTTCTGGTACTCCGGGGCATGATACGGAAAAGTGCTGGCACTTGAAAAATGCCATCCAAGAGCTCATCGACACAAACCAGATTGTGGTCCAAACTTCGGGAGCACCCAACATCAATCAGAACCCGTTGCCAGCCCATGATGAAACAAACATGATCGAGATAGTACACAAGGATGGAGAGCCCAGGAAGCCTTCACAATCCGTCATGATGATTCGATCTAGTGAGGATAAGCTAGTCAAGGGTGCAGTTGTCACAAAAGCCACCTCTTCAATAGCTGAGGGATCAGCAGACAAGTTGAGCATGCCAATTGATAAGCCATCTGTGGTAATTGAGCGGAGATCCCCAAGTGATGTTGCAGCAAAGCAAGAGAAGTCAAAAGTGATCGTGCCAGGGTTGGCGAACAAGCCCATCATAATTATAGAGGGTGCGCGCACGGACCCTGTCATCATCAAACCTGTAACCCAGCTGCCGGTAATCAACACCAAGGCTATCCCATGGAACTATGAGCGGGTGATAGTGACCTATAAGGGGAAGGAAGTGAAAGAAGAAGTTAATGAGGCCCAGGGATTAACTCGTTCAGGGAGATGCTTTGCCCCGGAAGAGTTAAGGAAAGCTAAAACACTCAGAGATAATCCAGTTCTAGTAAAGAAACCAGTCACTGAAGAAGAGGCGGAAGAGTTCTTGAGAAAAATGAAGGTGCAAGATTACTTCATCGTGGAACAGTTGAGAAAGACTCCTGCTCAGATTTCCTTGCTATCATTGTTGATCCATTCAGATGAGCATCACCGGGCCCTGATGAAATTCTGAACGAAGCTCATGTACCCGACAAAATCACAGTGAACCATTTGGAGAAGATTGCCAACAAAATATTTGAGGTGAACAAGGTCACTTTCTCTGATGACGAGTTGCCTGTGGAAGGTACCGAACACAACAAAGCTCTCTATCTTATAGTGAAATGTGAAGATTCTATGGTCACCAGGGTGCTGGTGGATAATGGTTCTAGTGCGAACATTTGCCCTCTCTCCACCCTGCACAAGTTTAAAATTGATACTGAAAGGGTCCACAAGAACAGTATATGTGCCCGAGGTTTTGACGGAGGGGGAAAAGATTCTGTTGGAGATATTGTGCTCGAACTGACAATAGGGCCAGTCGAATTCACCATGGAGTTCCAGGTACTGGACATGTCTGTCTCTTACAATTTGCTGTTAGGTTGGCCCTGGATACATGCTGCCAAAGCAGTCCCGTCCTCTTTGCACCAGATGGTCAAGTTCGAGTGGGACAAACAGGAGATTGTCGTGCATGGTGATGAGATCTCGGTTGCTTATAATGATGCCTCTGCCCCGTTTATTGAGGCCGAAGACGATCAAGGGCCTTGGGTCTACCAAGTTTCTGAAACAGTGCCAGTTGAGAAGGTTCCAGAAGGGAAGTGCATTCTGGGACCGAAGTTAGCCTCTGCATCTGTCATGGTGGCGTCTGAAATGCTGAAGAATGGTTTTGTGCCAGGTAAAGGCCTGGGCGCTTCTTTACAAGGTATCGTGTAGCCAGTGTCTCTGCCTAAGAACTTGGATACGTTTGGTCTAGGATTCAAACCCACATCGGCAGACGTGAAAAGGGCTAAAAGGTTGAAACAGAAGGCATGGGCACTTCCGAAGCCTATCCCGCGTCTCTCCAGGTCCTTTGTCAAGCCTGATGCCGTGAAACGCCCAGTGTCAGCAGTTCCCAATCCTGTGATTGACGTTGATGAAGAGTTAATTGAAAGATTCCAGAGGTTGTTTGATGATGTGAACATGGTAGAAATTGGAGAAGGTTCCAGCAAAGCGGATGTGCAATTCGTCGGGCCGAAAGTGAAGCTTAACAATTGGAAGGCTACTCCTCTCCCTACTCGGACGGAGTTTTGGTAGTTTGCTTTGTTTTCCTTTCTATCTGGGTTATTCCAGGGTTGTGACCCAAATTTTTTATTTTTCGCTTGTTTGATGTACAAACCCTGTTATCCTTTGTTTTCAATGAAATGCAATTTTCCTTTTCCATCATTCCTAATAGATATTATTTTTGTTTTGTTTCCTTCCTTGTACAGTTCTTTTTATGCTGGTTTCAGTGACATGACATGCATGAGGAATCTTCGGCCAAGTCTTAAACATCAATCTAATTCTGAAATAATAATCCAAGAAATAGAGAGTGATGATGAAACAGAATATGATGAGGACGAGGCATTTGAGGAAATCAGTAAAGAATTAAATCATTTTGAAGAAAAACCCAAGCCTAATTTGAATGAAACCGAAGCAATCAATTTAGGAGATCCAGATAATGTCAGAGAAACCAAGATAAGTGTCCATCTTGAACCACAAATCAGGGAGGAAATAATAAAAACATTGTTTGAATATAAGGATATTTTTGCATGGTCGTATGATTGACATGCCGGGCTTGAGTACCGACTTGGTGGTCCACAAATTGCCAACTGATCCAGCTTTCCCTCCCATCAAGCAGAAATTAAGGAAGTTTAAGACCGACATGAGTGTCAAAATTAATGAAGAAGTCACAAAGAAGCTTGATGCAAAGGTCATTCGAGTCACGCGGTATCCCACGTGGTTAGCTAATGTTGTGCTTGTGCCGAAGAAAGATGGTAAGACCCGAGTATGTGTTGATTACCTTGACCACGACAAAGCAAGTCCGAAGGATAACTTCCTGTTGCCAAATATCCATATTTTGATTGATAATTGTGCCAAGCATGAGATTGGGTCTTTTGTGGATTGCTATGCGGGATATCATCATATCTTAATGGATGAGGAAGATGCGGAAAAGGCGACGGCATTCATCACGCCATGGGGAACATATTGCTACCGGGTCATGCCATTTGGTTTGAAAAATGCTGGGGCAACTTACATGAGGGCAATGACTACCATATTCCATGACATGATACACAAGGAGATTGAGGTTTACGTGGATGATGTGATCATAAAGTCCAGGAAGCAGTCTGACCACGTCAGAGATTTAAGAAAATTTTTTCAGAGGCTCCGTAGGTACAATCTTAAGCTCATCCCTGCAAAGTGTGCATTTGGTGTTCCATCTGGGAAACTGTTGGGGTCATAGTCAGTCGGCGAGGCATTGAGTTGGATTCTTCAAAGATCAAAGCTATCCAGGAGTTGCCGCCGCCGAAGAACAAGACTGAGATGATGAGTCTGCTGGGGAGGTTGAACTACATCAGCAGGTTTATTGCTCAACTCACGGCCACTTGTGAGCCCATCTTTAAATTGCTAAAGAAGGATACTGCGGTCAAATGGACTGATGAGTGCCAGGAAGCTTTCGATAAGATCAAGGAGTATTTGTCAAACCCACCTGTGTTGGTCCCGCCGGAACCCGGGAGACCTTTGATTCTTTATTTGACAGTCCTAGATAATTCATTTGGTTGTGTGTTGGGTCAACATGACATCACTGGCAGGAAAGAGCAGGCCATCTATTATCTCAGCAAGAAGTTCACATCCTATGAGGTTAAGTATACTCCCCTTGAAAGGACATGTTGCGCCTTGACTTGGGTGGCGTAGAAGTTGAAGCATTATCTGTCATCCTATACTACTTACCTCATTTCTCGCCTGGATCCTTCAAAGTATATCTTTCAGAAGCCTATTCCCACAGGAAGACTCGCAAAGTGGCATATTTTGCTCACAGAATTTGACATTGTATATGTGACTCGGACGGCGATGAAAGCCCAAGCTTTGGCCGATCACTTGGCCGAGAACCCGGTGGATGAGAAATATGAGCCTTTGAAGACTTATTTTCCTGATGAAGATGTAATGCATATTGATGAGGTCGAGCAGGATGAAAAGCCCGGTTGAAAACTCTTCTTTGATGGGCCTGCTAACATGAAAGGTGTTGGGATAGGAGCTGTGCTCATTTCCGAAACATGGAACCACTACCCTATCACAGCTCAGCTCTGTTTCTATTGCACCAACAACATGGCTGAGTACGAAGCATGCATTCTGGGTTTAAGGTTAGCTGTGAACATGGGAGTCCAGGAAGTGGTAGTTTTGGGAGATTCAGATCTGTTGGTGCACCAGATTCAGGGAGAATGGGAGACTCAAGATTTGAAGCTCATACCATATCGACAATGTCTGCAGGATCTTTGTCAGCGGTTCAGATCAGTGGAATTCAGGCATATCCCTAGGATCCATAATGAAGTTGTTGATGCCTTGGCTACCCTGGCGTCAATGTTACATCATCCAGATAAGGCTTATATTGACCCGTTGCACATTCAGGTCCGTGATCAGCATGCTTACTGCAACATGGTGGAAGAAGAACTTGATGGTGAACCTTGGTTCCACAATATCATAGAGTACATCAAGTCGGGGGTATATCCGGTACAGGCCACCGGAGATCAAAAGAGAACAATTCAACGTTTGGCAAGTGGATTTTTCTTAAGCGGAGGAGTTTTGTACAAAAGAACTCCAGATCTTGGATTGTTGAGATGCATAGATGCTAGACACGCCACGACTATCATGACCGAAGTGCATTCCGGAGTTTGCGGGCCGCATATGAGTGGGTATGTTCTGGCAAAGAATATTCTTCGAGCAGGTTATTATTGGCTCACCATGGAATGAGACTGAATCAGCTTTGTGCGTAAGTGTCATCAATGCCAGGTGCACGGTGATTTAATCCATTCTCCCCCGTCTGAATTGCATGCAATGTCCGCACCTTGGCCCTTTGTTGCGTGGGGCATGGATGTCATCGGACCAATTGAGCCAGCAGCATCCAATGGGCACAGGTTCATTCTGGTGGCCATCGATTATTTCACTAAGTGGGTTGAAGCTATGAGTTTCAAATCTGTGACCAAGAAAGCAGTGGTTGACTTTGTTCACTCGAACATCATTTGTCGGTTCTGAATTCCAAAGGTAATCATCACGGACATTGGTGCTAATCTTAATAGCCATTTGATGAAAGAAGTATGCCAGCAGTTCAAGATTATGCATCGAAATTCCACTCTGTATCGCCCCAAGGCAAACGGAGCGGTTGAGGCGGCCAACAAGAACATAAAGAAGATACTTCGAAAGATGGTGCAAGGTTCTAGTCAATGGCATGATAAGTTGCCTTTTGCTTTACTAGGTTATCACACTACTGTTCGCACTTCAGTAGGTGCAACTCCTTATTTGTTGGTATATGGTAATGAAGCATCGATACCCGCGAAGGTTGAGATTTTGTCCCTTCAAATTGTTGCTGAAGCAGAGATTAATGATGATGAGTGGGTCAAAACTCGATTGGAGCAATTAAGTCTGATTGATGAGAAAAGACTGGCAGCAGTATGTCTTGGCCAGTTGTATCAAAAGAGAATGGCAAGAGCATACAACAAGAAGGTGCGTCCCCGGAGATTTGAAGTGGGTCAGCAAGTATTGAAACACATCCTTCCACATCAAGTTGAAGCTAAAGGCAAGTTTTCCCCAAATTGGCAGGGGCGGTTTGTGGTAACGAGAGTGTTGTCCAATGGTGCTTTGTATTGAACAGATGTAGAAGGCAAGTGTGTAGATATGGCCGTCAATTCTGATGCAGTCTAAAGATATTATGTATGATTTCTTTGGTTTAAATTATGTTGTTTGTACTTGGCATGTTTTGAAGATTGGAATAACGAAGGCATTTTATTCTGCTATCTAAACACTTTATCCTTTGTTACCCCTTTTGAGCCTTATTTATTTTCTTTCATACCCCTCTTTTGGAATTAGTAGCAAAGTTCAGAAACACAGATAAAGAAGATAAATAAAGAAGAGAAAAGAGGAAAAAGAGAAGAGGAAAAGAGAAAAAAAGTAAAAAGTAAGTAAATCAAAAGAAAGAAAAGAAAAGAGAAGAAAAAAAAAGAAAAAGAGAGAGAAAGGAAGAAAAAAAAAGAGAAAAGTACAAAAAACAAAGTAGTTCCTATGTCATGAACTACGTTCGACCTGATTCCTTTTAAGGATACGTAGGCAGCCTCACAGTTCGGTCCCATCAAAATAAAGTTCAAAAGCCCCCAAGCAAAGAAACTGGGGCAGAAGTTGTGATTTCGTAAAAGATCTGATTCCAAAAGTTGTAATTCTGAACCCATTCAAGTCGTTTCGAGCCTTTATGATATCCTTTCTTTCTAACCCTATCCAAAAGCCCACATTACGGTCCAAAGAAAGACCTTCCGATCAATCTTTGAGGGATGCCAAGTCAAGCAAGTTAGAAGTATGATTCACCTCAGGGGCAGCACTCCGTTCTGCGCAGGAAAAAATGAATAAATGAGAGAGTCTTATTGGTGAAAACCCTCACGGGCACCGTAAGGCGACGGAAAGCTGAGACAAAATAAAATGAGAGAGTCTTATTGGTGAAAACCCTCACGGGCACTGTAAGGCGACGGTGAGTTGAGAGATGAATAAATGAGAGAGGTTTGCTGGTGAAAACCCTTCAGGGCGCCGCAAGCCGAATAAGGTTGTTGACTTTGTGAAGAAATTGGATCATAGGAACCCCAGGCATAAAGTGTGAAGACTGAAAGGTGATTGACTGAATGGACTAGGCTGATTAATCCGAAATGTATTCGAAGTCATTGCATTTCATTTCCTTTTGGGTCTACTTCTCTAAGGCTTTTCCAATGTTAGCCTTGCTAAGCAAACAAGAAAGGATTGCAAAGCTTATTACCAACTTCCAAATTGCACAAAGCAAAGTGCGGCCAGAGCATGCCAGAAATAGCATGATGCAAACTGGAAAACAGTGTTAACAGAGGTTCAAGTGATCGAGTGGTTTCGTGAATTGTGGGGAGAAATACAAAGGTTCAGATTGGAAGGGAAGAAATGTAAAACAGCAGGTTAAGTATGGGGCATTCAGGTCATTCAGGGTCCTGTGGTTAAGGCGCAATCAGATGGTCAAACAATTCTTTGCCAGTCGGAGGCGGCTGATCAGAACAAAGCATGGCAGTGGAAATCCACCTTCAACAAGAATGCCGCAAACTAACCACCACATTTTCAAACTGATAAGATTTTTTTTCTGATTGAAACAGGGGCGGGAAATTTTGTTTGTTCCGGAGGGACCCTCCGTGAGGAAAGCAGGTGTCAGACAGGTTTGGCCGTAAGTTTTCAGGACCCTCCTGGATAATAGGATTTAGTTAGTTTTGAGACCTTCGTAAATGACAAGGTCTGACGAAAGTTCTACCTTTGGGAAATATAATTTAGCTTTTAAGTTTCCACTTTTGAGATGAGATATAATTTGAAATTTTCAGGACAAGGGAATTTAGCTTAGAACTTCTTTTGATAACAAGAGTCGGTTAACACTCACAGATGTTCCCAATATCAAACTGGGGTAGAAAAATTTCTTTTGTTTTGTCAGTTTTGTTGTTATAAGGCGCCCACTTGGAGAACAAGGGAAAGCAGTTCAAGATTCAAAGGAAGTAGTTCAAGTTCAGCAATCAGGCGCCCACCTGGAGAACAAGGGAAAACAGCTCAAGTTTCAAGGGAAAGCAGTTCAAGTTCAGCAATCAAGCGTCCACCTGGAGAACAAGGGAAAACAGTTCAAGTTTCAAGGGTAAGAAGTTCGAGATTCAAAGGAGGATAGTGCAAGTTTCGGCAATCAGGCGCCCATCTGGAGAACAAGGGAAAGCAATTCAAGATTCAAGGGAAGACAGTGCAAGTTTTGGCAATTAGGCGCCCACCTGGAGAACAAGGGGAGACAGTTCAAGTTTCAAGGGAAGACAGTTCGAGTTTTGGGGGAAAGCAGTTTCGAAAGAAGACAGTTCAAGTTCAGCAATCAGGCGCCCATTTGGAGAACAAGGGAAGACAATTTAAGTTTCAAGGGAAAGCAATTTCGAAGGAAGACAGTTCAAGCTCAGCAATTAGAGAACAAGGGAAGACAGTTCAAGTTTCAAGGGAAAGCAGTTTCAAAGGAAGATAGTTCAAGTTTCAGCAATCAGGCGCCCACCTGGAGAAACAAGGGAAAACAGTTCAAGTTTCAAGGGAAAGCAATTCAAGTTTCACGGAAAGCAGGTCAAGTTTCAAAGGAAGACAGTTCAAGTTTTGGCAATCAGGCGCCCACCTGGAAAACAAGGGAATTCACTTCAGAATGCAATTCAAGTCAGCAACAAAGGAAGCTCACCTGGAGAGTACGAGTCAACAGCTCAAGGTACACCACAGAGCCGCAGAAACTGCAAGATCAAGTTGGAAGATATGTAGATAGGATACTTGTAATTCATAGATCATAGTTTAGTCTAGCTTCTTTTATTTTGTCTTGGTGTAATAAGGAGTTCAGCAAGCAGTAGCAGCAGCAGCAACAGTGAAATCACAGCTTCCCGGTAGTCCCAGCTACCAAAACTTCCCGAACTACACTGGCCTGATTCCTTTATAGCCAAGGATATGTAGGCAACCTCGGAAGCAAGGTTCGGTCAATCTTTCAAAAATGCTTCCCACGGAGTATTCAAATGGGCAAAAATCGCTCGTATCACTTTATCTTTGCACGAAAACTCTTTGTGTTTCCGAGCAAAGAGGGGCAGCTGTGAGCACGTGATTTTTGACCTATATGAATTACTCCTATAAAATTCAACAAAATAGATTTTTTCCAATTATTTGCCATTTTGTAGGATTTTTGTAGATTTTATTAATTGTTTGCATTTTTGTGCACGTTCAATTTCCATTAAAAATCATGAAAAATGCCAAAATATCATGCATTGCATTTAGGTTCTATTTCCATGTGTTTAGGATTAATTAATTAGTTAATTGCTTTATTAAAAAATGAAAATCACAAAAATGGTTCATTTTTTGCATTCTTAGCTTTTANAATCGGTAACGGTATGCTAGTTCTACCTTCCCACTAGCGAGGGCTATAATGGCACCAGGTCTAACTGTGAGCACGTGGGTTTTTTGCCCTATATGAATTACTCCTATAAAATTTCAAGAAAATTAGATTTTTTTCCAGTTATTTGCCAGTTTTTGTAGGATTTTTTGTAGAAATTTTTAGTAATTGTTTGTCATTTTTGGTGTCACGTTCAATTTCCATTAAAAATCATGAAAAATTCCAAAATACCATGCATTTGCATTTAGGTTCTATTTTCATGTGTTTAGGATTAATTAATTAGTTAATTGTTTTATTAAAAAATAAAAATCACAAAAATAGTTCATTTTTTGCATTCTTAGCTTTTAATTTTGGATTATTAATTTTCTCTTTAATTTAGGATCAATTAGTTGTTATGTATTTTATAATTTGATAATTAGTTTAATTTTACAATTTAGATCAATTTAGGAGATTAATTTAGGATTTTAATTAAAGAAAAAGAAAAGGAAAAAAAAAGAAAAGGATGAAAAAGAAAAGGATTTGGAGAATAAAGGGGCTACTAGGCCAAAATTGTTGAAGCCCAAACCATTTTTGCCCCAAAACCCGTTCCAAACTAACACACTCCGAGCCCAAAACCCAGCCTTACCCGGTCCAAATCCCTCTCCATCCAAACGACCCCGTATTAACCCCGTTAGATCCCAGCCGTTGATCACCATGGATCTAACGGCTGGGAACTGGTCTCGTATTCTACATAAATATGCCCGAAACCCGGTTTCCCCACCCCCAAACCCTCAAACCCGTTTCACTCCCCTCTCTCAAAGCTCAGAGACTGGAACCCTAGCCGCCCTGTTTTACTCCACCGTCTCTACCGTGGTCCGCCGACCGGAAATCGCCTCACGGTGGCGGACCACCTCCAAATACCACCAAAATTACACCACATAATCTCCTTGCCCTCCTCTTTCTGAATCTCCCAATTATTTTTCCTAAACCCTTACCAAATCCCTCAAATCTTAGATCTAAGATTGATACCCAAAACCCTAGTTCGCCCAAACCACCCCAAAACCTCACCAAGCCATCTCTCCACTCCCCTCGCCCCTAATATCCCGCTGTTTTGCCTAAAAAGGCCTCTTAAACTGGAGCAATTTCAAATCGAAAATCTGGAAAGAGAGGAAAAAGAAAGAAAAATCTAAAAGCCTCTACTGAAGTTCAAATGGTTCATACCTACATGAGTCATTTGCTCTCAACAGGAGCAGTTGATTCATGTAGGTTTGATTCATTTTCAAACCTGCCCTAACCATGTCCAAGCTCCGGCCAGGTTCTCCGAGTCCCAGCTGGTATAGGTAATTTCTTGTTTGGTTTCTTTTCTTGACCATTTTCCTTTTCTTTGATTGATTTCTTCGTGTGGTTATTCTGCTTGTAGTAGCATGATTTAGGGTTTTTATTTTTTCACAATTGTTTGTTTACTTCTGTGTTTAATCATTGAGGTTAGTCAGTAGTTTTAGGGCTCATAACTTCAAGCGTTTTCGTCAGAATCATCAAATTGGTTATTTTGTCGTTTAGGGTTTGTTAATATTGGTTTAGCTTGTTTGATTTCAAATCAGTATGCTAGTTTCCTTTTTGTTGATTATGTTTTCCTGGTATAATAATGTTGGTTGGACATTTTCATTTCTTAGAAAATGGTTCACTGTTGAAAATGGTTCATTGTTGACTAATTTTGGGCTCGTGTTAGTGTTAGGTTTAAATGTTTCTGTTTTGATCTCATTTCTAATTCTAGTGCAATGATAAAAGAATTTAGGTTTAATTAAAAGTTCAATTGAAATAGAATTTTTGCTCCATTTGATTTTCCTTGTTTTGATTCAATTTTTTTGTTTTGTTTGCATTAGTTTGTAATCATTAGAACTTTGGGGGTTAATTGAACAATTAAAAACTTAGGGGTTTAAGTTGGAAAATAAAATAGGGACTTTCAGATAATTTCTGTATTTAGAAGGCTCTAGAACAGGGGCAGTTGGCCTCATTTGGTTTGCACAAAATGCATAGGCCAATGAGGGACAGCCAGTTGTCCCAGTTGGTTAGAAAAGATGTCTTTTTAGGCTAAGGAATATTTCCCTGATTTGGTTTTCAGAACATGGCCTTTTAGGCCTATAAGTAGTGCCTTTTCTTTCACTCACACACAGATTTTAGAGCATTATTCTCTGCACCAAAGTCCTGAGAAACACATCAGAATTTCATATCCTAAAAATACAAAAACAGTTTTCTGCATTACTGGCTGGTCTTTCTAATTTTCTTTTGGAATTTTAAGAAGCTTTCATGGAATTTCTGGTCTTCTAAGTCGAAACTTGGCTGGTCTTTGAAGCTGTTTGTTTGATTTTCACTACTAGTTCCTGTTGCTGGTTTTCTGTTGCTGTTCATTTGGCTAATTTTAGGGTTTTTCTTTTCCCTTATTGCTGTATCCAGGTACCTTCACAGACTTTAAAATGCAAAAATGAAGCTATATTATGCTGGCTTAAAGTGAAAAGCTCCGGATCCCTTTCTTGTGTCATGTTTTTCTTTGTTTTTCTTCCTTAGTCTGTAGTTTCTTTCCATTTGTATAAGTTTTTTTTATCTGATGTTTACTTCTATAACTGATATTGTTTAGTTAGAATTGGTTTTTAGTTGTTTTATCTATGGCTGGACAGTTTGCTATACCTAGGGTTGTAATATTTGGGACTGCATTAAAACCTGTGATTGTAAGCTGTCCATATGTGCTTAAATGGTTGAATACCCTCAGCATGGTTACAATTAGTGTTATTAGCATGAATGCGTAGTTAGATTTAGGAGAATATATGAACAGGTTCATATTAATAGGGCATACGTGTTGAATAATGCAGTGTTTGTCTAGAGTCAGGCATTTTATTACACTTTCTCGAATTTCAGCAGTAGTAAAATGATTGCATACTTAAGTTAATATGATTCATGGATAAGTAGGGTTCAAATCCTTCCTGGTTAATACTAATAGTTTGATAATGGCTAGACTTAGAATAAACCCTCGATTTGTGCTGATGTTCTCAATATCCTGGGCTGTATGTGATTAAAGAGATTTGAATCTCAATTGGGCCTAGTACTGGCCCATCGGAGACAGCCCAATCAAAGTTCCATCCTTGGACTCTTCTGTCACAATTTAATTTCTGTTTTGAGTTTGATTGAAAGTTTTAATCAATTTCATTGATGGGTTTCGTTAAGCATGCTTCTAATCTGGTTAGAATGAGCCTTAAATATTGGAAATTTGTCTTAAAAGAGCTGGGCTCAATGCTGGCCCAATCGAATCAGCCAAATCAATTAGGCTGTATTCTCCCCTTCATCCATTTTCTTGGGCTTAGTTTCTGCCCAGTTCCCAGCATGGACCCTAGACCTTCTTACTAATAATTGTGCATTTTTTTAATCTTTTTGTAAGTATGAATGTCCCTTAGGCCTAATTAAGTGTAACTCTTTTAATTGTATAAGAGGTGTGCCATCCTAATTGAATCACCTATGGCCCTCACATTAATTTTATAATTTAGATACTAAAAAGGGGAATGTTCTTAGTTTGCTTTAGGCACGTGTAATATACCATCGTGATTGTGTACACGTTCGCGTGACATAATTACGATTTTTAGAAAACAAAATCGGAGTATGCGTTGCGCAACTTCGACTAAACCTTCTTAATAATAATAGAGCGTTATTAATTGTGGACACGTTCGCGTGATATAATTTTTAACGCGTCAAACAAATGGTTACACATACATGTGACATGTTTTCAAGATAATTTCTTAATTAAAAAGGCAAATGCACTCAGGTTCTAAAATAAGTAATTAATCAATTTTAATAAGCCAAGTATGATCAAAGCGACCGTGCTAGAACCACGGAACACGAGAATGCCTAACACCTTCTCCCGGGTTAACATAATTCCTTACCCGGATTTCTGGGTTTCGCAGACATTAAAATAGAGTCAAATCTCCTCGATTCGGGATTCTAAACCGGTGACTTGGGACACCATAAACTATCCCAAGTGGCGACTCTGATTTTAATAATAATAATCCCGTTTCGATTGTCACTTTAATTGAAAAAACTCCCCTTATATATCCCTTTCGGGGTGGTAAAAAGGAGGTGTGACACTAACGAACCCGGCGTTAGCTACGGGATCCTTCAATGTCTACTCCCATTTATACTTGTCTCTGTAATCCGTATATACTCGTAGAAAATATTTAAAAATAATATAGGGCATTTCGGTTCTTAACAAATCATATAATTTCCTTTTGATAACAGTAAACTCAAGTAACGGTAAAATATATCTAGTGACAACAAGAATATTAAAACAACGGTAATCATCTCGAATAACTATTTCGGTATTATATCGAGTAAAAGACTTGTCCCACATGCAAACTCAAAATAATCGGTAACATATTCATATTAAAAATCGTGTGTAAATCATGCAAGCTATGAAAATACAAATTGCGGTAAGATTACTACTCACAGTACTGGTGCCGAAATACCAAATGCTTCACATCGAGCAATTCGTACAACTTCCTCCAACCAATCTATAATTACATAATATCGATCTCATGTTAATTTCCATGTTTAGGCTAATTCATAGCTAATTTAGAATGCCCAAATCATCGGAGTTTCATCTTTGGCTCTTAATTCACCAAATTATAATAACTCAACAAACCCCTATTATTCTGCTTGAAATATCAAGACCCATTTCAGTATCCCAACTCACCGCTACAGTTAACTTAAACAAATTTAAAAATCTTCTAAATAAATGGCAGTCATATAGTTTACTGTACTATTTAATTTCCATAACTGTGTCTCTAAATTAAACCTTAAATAGTGTTGTTGTCATAATATATATATTTGCACTATCCGATCGAAATCCCATAACATGAATTGAGATATAAAGAATTCCACCAGAAATTGAAGCAAAATGTAACGACCCGAGCGGTCGTTTTAAGCTTTTGCATTTTGCTCGACAGTTCTCGAGCATGACTAGCCCCGTGTGATGTATTATGATGTATGTAAATCATCAGTTTTGGTTTTCAGGGTAATCGGAATGGATTTGGAAGAACAATTCTCAATTTGAAGCTTTAAATTTGAAAGGTTTGACCAAGTTTTGACTTTTAGTATTCGATCTCGGATTTGGATTTTTATGATTTGGTTAGCTCCGTTAGGTGATTTTGGACTTGGGAGCGCGTCCGGGATGTAATTTGGAGGTCCGTGGTAGATTTAGGCTTGAATTGGCGAAATTGGAATTTTGGCATTTTTCGGTCGATAGTGAAAATTTTGATATCGGGGTCGGAATGGAATTTTGGAAGTTGCAGTAAGTCCGTTGTGTCATTTGTGATGTGTGTACAAAATTTCAGGTCATTCGGATGAGGTTTGATACACTTTTTCATCAAAAGCGGAATTCAAGTTTTTAGAGTTCTTAGGCTTGAAGTTGTGGTTAATTTGATGTTTCGATGTTGTTTTAGGTGTTTTGAAGATTGGTACAAGTTTGGAAGGTGGTATATGACTTGCTCGTGCTTTTGGTTGAGGTTCCGGGGGCCTCGGGGTGATTTTGGATGGTTGACGGGAAGTTTTGAGTTGGAATTGGTAGCTGAAGTGCTAAGTTCTTGTCATAACCGCACCTGCGGCTTAGGGACCGCAGGTGCAGGCCCGCAGAAGCAGAAATGGAGTTGCAGATGCGGCCAAGAGAAGGGATGGCTGGAGCCGCAGATGCGGGATTTTGGGCGCACTTGCGATTGCGCAGGTGTGGGATTCTTAGCGCAGGTGCTGTGGCTGGGCGGATAAGTGAAATCCGCAGACACGCACCTGGGACCGCAGGTGCGGGTCCATGCGATAATTGGACCGCAGATGCAGTTTTGCTGGTTCAGAACATATATCCCACCCTTCAAGAATTTGGGTTATTTTTCATCACATTTCAAATGGGAAGAAGCTTTGGAGAGCAAATTCAAGGGAGAATTCAAGAGGGTTTCGTAGAGGTAAGGTCTTTGGTTCCCAAACGTGTTTTTATGATGATTTTTAACATTGTAAGCTTGACATCTACGGGAAAATCAGTAGCAAATTGGGGGTTAGGGCTTGAAAAATTGGAGACCTAAAATTAGGGATTTGAAGGGTCATTTGTGGTTGGATTCTGATATATTTGGCGTGTATGAACTCGTGAGAGTGTAAGGATTCCAGTTTTGTGAATTTTATCAAAATCCGAGATGTGGGCCCGGGGGTCGGGTTTGGTCAATTTTGGGATTTTGGATCTAAATTGTTTATTTTCGAGTGGGCTTTGTTCCCTTAGCATATTTTGATGGTATAAATCTGTTTTTGGTTAGATTTGGAGCATCCGGAGGCCGAGTCGAGAGGCAAAAACATCGCGGGCTAGAGTTTGGACCGGATAGAGGTAAGTAATGATTGTAAATGTTGTCCTGAGGATATGAAACCCTGGATTTCACATTGTTGTGCTACTTTGAGGTGACGCGCACGCTAGATGACAAGCGTGGGGTCGTGTACCGTTGGGTATTGTGACTTAGTCCGTCCCGTATGACTGTTAAGTCGCGTATTTGATTGAAAACTGTTTGATATCAGTGTGTTTTGGAAAGTATTATCATGTTTTTGGCTGAATGCCATATTTGGGCCTCGTGCCAACTGTTTTGGACCCTTAGGGGATTTTTACTACTATTCCTCACTGTTTTGACTTCATATTTTTACTCAGTCATGCTGTATTCTACTGTTTTCATAACTCAGCCATATTCAATCCATTTGATATTTTAAATGATATTTTGGGCTGAGCATCATGTTTTACTGTTGCCCGAGTGGCTTGAGAGATCTCTAACTAAGTGAGGCCGAGGGCCTGTGTTGTAAGGATATTATGGGATCGGGCTGCGCGCCGCAGCAGTGTTGTACTGATTCATGATTATGAGGCCGAGGGCCTGATTTGTTACGCCACGACGTGGCTTGTAATAAGGCCGAGGGCCTGTTTGATTATGCCATGAGATGGCTTGTTATAGCGCTTGGGCTGTAGGAGCCCCTCTACAAGTCTGTACACCCCCAGTGAGCGCCGGTTTAGCGCTTGGGCTGTAGGAGCCCCTCCGGAGTCTGTACATCCCCACTGAGCGCGGGTACCCAGTGTGAAGTGTGATGTTGTCCGAGGGGCTGTTGTTGTTTCATGTTTTTGCCCGAGGGGCGGTTCTTGATTCATGTTATGTGAGAACCCATGTTTTTTTTCCTCTCTTTTCTTACGTAATATACGTAACGTGGCGTGGTTATATTAGGTATATATGATTGGGTATAACATCACACTGGTCACATGTTATGTTTTGGAGTCAAGCAAGTTGCGAAATAAAGGTCGGCAAAAGTTATCGTAAATTTCTCTAATAAATTTTCTAAACTTTGGGTCAAATGTATCAGATCATTTCTCCCAATATATAAAGAGTTGTGAGACCCACAACCTATCGAATCGAAGGTCTACGAGTCTATTGTGCAACCAAAAAAACCTCGCATCAAACGGACATTGAAGTAAAAAGTTATGACTGTTTTACCCCGGATTGTCCAGGCTGAAATCGGGTCGCGAACCGGGTCGGGTCAAACAAGTGGTATAAGTCGGCAAATTCGACTTGTAAGACCCCAAAACATTTCATTTTCGTCCCAAAACAGTGAGCAAGCTGAAGAGAAGGTGCCATGGTGTTCTTGAGTGATTAAGGTGCGTTTTTAACGATTTTTACCGTTAAAGTTTGCCCTCGTGCCTAGAAACTCAATCTCTACGCTTTGCAGTCGTTTCCCCCTTCTATTAGCTGTGTTTGGAGCTATTTTTGGAAGATAGGAATTTGTTGTTCTTGCTGGTTCTTCAGTCTTTATACTTGGTTTGCCAAGGTAATCATCTTGGGACTCTTTTATGATCGTTTTTACAAAGTTCTACGGACGTTTCGTCAAGTTAGGGTCATATGGCAAATCTGCCGATTTAAACTCAATTATGAACTGTTTATAGGTGCGTATAAGCTACATATATATAGTGTTTTCGAAGCTTAGGACGTAAGGAACAACTTTCGTGAAGGAACTACAGGCATTCGGACGTTCGTTGGAAAGGTATGTTAAGGCTAAGCTCCGTCCTTCCTTTTTGCACGAATTCTTGGAAATTCCTAAGACGTCAAATATGATATTTTACTATTCTATTGCTAGAAAGACCTTCTGTGAAAGGTGTTGGGATCATAGCTGAAGTATTTTCATGATTCTATTAGGTTGATATTCCACTCGTTCGGTTAAATAGGGTATTCGACATCTATATATGTTATTTTGTCGGCTTTCTTAACTATATGTCTATATATATGAATTCTTATTCGTCTTTGGGTTGTGTGACTTAAAAATAAAGGCATTTAGTATTTGCGATCAGTCCTTCTTCCTTGTTAAAGTGTATTTTAAAAATCTCTAAAGTGACACGTCGATTCCCAAAAATCTCAAATATAATTTTTTTATGTTTAAACTACTAAAACACTTGATTATTGAAATACTTTCTTTTACTAATTATCAAGAAATCAGGTATATGGACTAAGTGAAGTACCTTAAGCTTTTTATGAACATCTTTAGAGTTAAGTTATTTTTCTAAAAGTCGAGTTAAGTTTTCTAGCTAAAAAAAAAACATATGAGGTTCCACGAGACAATTGTATGCGATACGAAGGTGATTATGAGATTATGAGAATAAGTGTACCAATGAGCCAAGATTGGCTAAGTTCTTGGTATGTCCTATTATGTGCATTCAAAGTTCATATCATACATGGCATATTATGCATGGACTTCGAGCTATAATCGGAGGTAAGGGGTCTATTTGCCCGAAATACTATATGTATTGTACAGATGGCCACATGTTGGCAATATGATACCGGTTAGCTACCGGAAGAGACCGCCATTGCTAGCATTTGGTTGGGTATGTCATGCATTTGCATCAATATATATGTATTCATGACATACGATTACACGAGCATACCATGCATACTTGAATACTATGAGGTCGGATGTCGGCTGTGGAGGCTATCAGAGTTTCAGTGTCAGGTGGTATATCTATTACATTTTTTTTCCTCATCAGCTATGTATGATTCTACTTTCTGCCTTACATACCAGTACATTTTTATTCGTACTGATGTCCCGTTGCCTGGGGACACTGCATTTTTGCTTCGTGCGTGCAGGTCCAGGTAGGGACTCTGATCGACCCCTCCGCTAGGATTTCGGGGTTCAGCTATGAGTTGGTAAGCTCCACCTCTTCCTGGAGCTGTCATAGGATGGTTACTTTTGTTGTACAGTTTGGGTATAGTCGGGGCCTTATCCCGACAGTGCTTGTGACACTCTTAGAGGCTATTGTGGACACAGTATTCTGGGTTTCTTTTTGCAGCTTTCAGTCTCCAGCCCATAGGCTTGGCATGTATATATATGTGTGTAGGCATGTATGTCTCAAATTGCGGCCTCGTCGGCCAGCTAGTACTTTATTATTTTGGCTCGTCTACCTTTGTTTATATGGCTTATTGTTATTCAGGTCATGACCTTAATGGTCCAGGCTTAGTATTTCAGATGTTGTGCTGCCCGATCTGTTGGGCCCCCAGTTTAGTTAGCTAGTATGTTTAGTGGCTAACTCGATCGAATACAGTATCGAGTGCCAGTCGTGCCTCCCCAAATTTGGGGCGTGACAAACTTGGTATCAGAGCTGGTCGTATCCCAGGAGTCCACAAGCCGTGTCTAGTAGAGTCTTGNACCTGGAGAACAAGGGAATACTTTTCAAGCGTCAGCAATCAGGAGCCCGCCTGGAGAACAGAGGCACATATTTCAAACTGTGGCAGTTCAGCATCACTCAGAGGAATGGCAAAATATCTCCAATCACAATGCAAGGCAACAACGCAAGAATTCCAGTGGAAGAATACAAGTTCAAGGCAACACAAAGAGCAAGTTAGAAGACATAGATAGGACCCTTTTTGTAGTTCATAGATCATAGCTTAGGCTAGCTTCTTTTATTTTTGACACGGTATAATAAGGAGGTCAGCGAGCAGTAGCAGCAGCAACAGCAGTGAAATCACAGCTCCTGGTAGTCCCAGCTACCAAACCTTCCCGAACTACACTGACCTGATTCCTTTTTAGCCAAGGATCAACCTTTGAAGCAGGGTTCGGTCAAACGGTTTTCAAAAATGCTTCACACGGAGTATTCGAACGGGCAAGAATCGCTCGTATCCGCTCACTTATATTTGCCCAAGAACTCTTCGTGTTTCCGAGCAAAGAGGGGCAGCTGTGAGCACGTGATTTTTGCCCTATATGAATTATTCCCAAAAATTCAAACAAAATGATTTCTTTATTATTTTACAATTTTTGTGAATTTTCGTGGCACTTTCTGTTAATTGTTTGCATTTTGATTGTGCATTTTAATTAGTGAAAAAGAAAATACAAAAATATGTTGCATGTGCATTTAGGAGTTAATTTTGCATTTTAGGAATTAATTAGTCATTAATTATTATAACAGGGAAAAGTCTCAAAAAAAATAGTTTATTTTAGTTGTAATTTTGAATTTAGGGTAGTTTGTTCTTTAATTTGGTTTAGTTGATAATAGTAATTAGGAGTTAATTATTTTTTTTAATTGTTATTTAGGTTTTTTTTAGTTTTTATTTTTGAAAAAAAAAAGAAAGAAAAAAAGAAAGAGAGAGAAGAGAAAAGGAAAAGGAATTTTGGGTAATTTGTCTTAAAATGAAAGTGGAATGAATGAGACTAGGAATTGGGCTAATTTTGGTTTAAAGTGCATAGCCCAGACGGATTTCCAGCCCACACCCGCCCAAAACCGTTCCTTACCCGACCCAGTCTCTTTGGACGACCAAACGACGTTGTTTCCAGTTAATTGAGTTAAATATATCCTGGCCTTCCATCCAATCTGATCCAAGGGCTAATGTCAGTTCCCCCAATTCTCTTAAAAGTGTCCGAAATTTCCCATTAACCTAAGACCAAACAGATCCTCTCCTCTCATCTTCTTCACCAAAACTAACGCCGCCCCTGAACGACTCAGCCATGATCGCCGGCGGCGGGTCTCCAATCTCAACCAAATCTTGACCACAGAACCCCCTTGAACTCCCCTCCCCCTATCCCTAACTAATACCTTTTGAATCACCACGAATCAGAGCCAATCTCAAATCTCAAAAGGAGCAGAAAAGCAAAGGCAAACTCTCTTGAATTCTGCAAGTTTCCTTGACCAGTTAGAGCGTAAATTGGTGTTTCTCGCTGAGTTTCAACAAGAACTCGCGACTAATACCAATTTCGGCTCCAACTCGGGATAATGGTGGTCCTTTCAAAGTCATGGCAGAAGCCCGTCCACTTTCGATTAGGTATTTCAAGCCTTTTTCGTCCGTTTAACTCATCTTTCATTCCTTTCTCGCTCCCTCTGTTCTTCTCTCCATTATCTTCTTCGCTCCGAGTAGGTTATAATTCCATTTTTTCATCTGGAAATTGTAAATTCGTGATTGTTTAAGTTCTTAATTCCTTTATTTTTATTTCGTTTTGTTTGCAAAGGAAAAATTCTGATTTGGTGGGGGAAAGGGCAGTTCAGTTTCAACCGGTGGTTTCTGGGCTCAATTGTGAATTGGTTTGTGAAAATCAAAAGCCCAGGAGAGAGAATTAGTCAGGAATGATGGGCCCAAGGCTTGGGTTTGATGCTCGGGTCAATTCGACCCAGGTTGATCTTTTTAGGGGTAAATAACTGAGGCTTAAGGGGTACTGTGGGTAATTGAGTAAGAGAATCTTGCAATAACAGAAATAGAAGCTCCTAGAAGCTTCTAGGGTGGGGTTTTAATTTTATTTTCTGGTTTTGGGTAGCATAACTTGGAAAACAAGTCAATAACTAGAGGGTCTCTAAGCTAAAATAAGAAATTAGAAAGGGACCTAAGGGGTAAACTAAATTCAGTAGGGCTGCCCTATTTGCTTGCCTATAAAGGCACATTAAATTTGCCTTTGAAGGCAGAGATGAAGAACTGAAAATCTAAAAAATACACAGGCTGCATATAATTTTACTGTTTTGAATTCTTTTCAATCTCTGAGACAATCTGGACTCATCTGAGTATAAAATGGGTTGAAATTGGTCTTCAAAGCTGGTTTAAAGTTTCGCTGGGTTGTCAATCATTTGAACTGGTTATTCTGGGTTACTACATATCATTTCTGGGTTTGAAGTCTGTTTTGCTAGCTGTTTTGCTGCTGATTCCTCATATCTATTTTTTCCTATTTCCAGGTATGCCTCAGCTTGAATAGCATGTGTGAGATCTAACGGGGGTGTCATACATGACACAGATAATGAATAAAATGGTCTTCATTGTTAAGGGATTGATTATGTGTTTTTATTTGTTTAAATTAGTGCAATTACTGGAGTGTTATTGTACCCGGGCATGGTCTATGTAATCTATTTTAGGACTATGCCAGAGCTTTGGCTTGTTATGTCTATTCTGGTTTAACTACTCCATGCTCAAGTAAGGTGCTGGGACTGTCATGATAGGAACTTGATGAACAATGTTATTAGTCAATTCAATAGCTACTACCTCTTTCTTCATGCTTACTTTTAGGAGATTTAGCCACAATTCACTTTGTAATACTAGGTGAACCTTGGACGTCAGCATTTTAAAATGAATCTGAAGTGATGTTGAAGGTTGTTTAAAGTTATATGTGCAGAAGTTTTTTTATGTTAGCATGGCCTGTATTTTGATCTGTGTTCTGACTTGGTCTGGGATCTGTGGGGTATTGTCTGGTAAAATTGTGTTCAAGTTGGTTTTGGTTCCAGTAGAATAGGCTTTATCAATACATTATTGCAAGTTAATTAAAAGGTTGGAAAGTTGAGGTCACTTGCCATTGGTTTTCTAAAATTGGACTTTTCAAGTTTTGCTTTTGAAATCTGTTATTTGTCAAAAAGTCTGTGTGGTTGGCTATAGAGGCAATATTTTTTTGCATTTTTGCTCAAGGGATATTAGTATTTGTGCAACTACAATTTCTGAATGCTAATTTGTGCTAAAGCATGCATTGGGCTACCAGTCTTGGCCCAAACGTGTTTGTCTTTCACTCAGTCCGGTTGTTGTCATGGGGGTTCGAAATGAGACTCTTTATGAAGTTTGACTCGAGCGTGCCTCGTGAAGGTTGGTTTCTCTTGGGCTCGGACGTGGCTTGTTATGAGGCCCAAGGTTTCGCACCCTGCTAACCCCTTGGAGCTCATGGACTTCATGCTAAGCCTAGTCCATTTTATGAAATTGAGAGTGAGGTCTCACTTAGTATCATCGACAATTCATTTTGAAGTTCAACTATAGTATAGAAGACAGTAGGATACTTTCAGCCTCACTTCTTTATTGTTTTCTGGAAATTGGTTAGAGGTGTGCCATGATATAGTACAAATAATTATGGCCCTCGTAAATTAGTATAAAACTTTTAAGTAAATTAGAATAAATTGAGGTGCGTCGTGCCGAACAAAATGACAAATGCATGGCCCTCATTTAATTAATCTTGTATTGATCCTTAGAATTCGGGATGGGCCGTTTAGCGAATTTCACGGCTTTTTCCCAAAGATAACAACACGCTAGCTACTTTAGGCGCGTATTTTAAATAATTTTACCTTCCTAAATACGGGTGCGCATTTATGTGACCCAAATCCAAATCCCAACGAAGTCGAAATGTGTCAAAAATTGCGGGTGCATTTATGTGACGCGGTTCGAGACGTGTTTTCACGACGTTGCAATTCTCTTAAAATAATAATGATAAAAGCGGTTCAAAGTTAAAAAGCATAAGCTAAAACATGTTTTGGAATCAGATAAATAAGCCAAATATGACAGTTGAGCGACCGTGCTAGAACCACGGAACTCGGGAGTGCCTAACCCCTTCTCCCGGGTTAACAGAATTCCTTACCCAGATTTCTGGTTTGCAGACTGTAAAAGGAGGTGTGACATGAGGCATGGGAGAGATCTAGAGGACCTGATGCTCCGCCACCAGAGTGGGAGGACTTCTCTGAGGCGTTTTTAGCCCATTATTTGCCACGGGAGGTTCGGGAGGCCCGTCTTGACCAGTTTCTTAGCCTGAAGCAGGGGGATATGAGTGTGAGGGATTATAGCCATAAGTTTAATTCTATGGCGAGGTATGCACCAGATATCGTACGTACCATGAGGGCTAGAGTTCATCATTATGTGGATGGTTTGGGGGATCATCTGATTAGAGACTGTAGGGTGGCATCCCTATCGGATGATGTAGATATTTCTCGCATACAGGCTTTCGCTCAGACTACAGAGGACCTTTCCCGTCGGATTTGTGATACTCGCAGGGATAGGGAGCAGAGAAAGAGGGCTCGTACTATAGGGTCTTATTCGGAGCCACGGAGTGATTTTAGGCCCCCACTCCATCGATATCCACCTCGGTCAGCAAGTAGTTTCCCACCACAGATGCAGGGCCAGCGGTTTGATCGTTATATTCAGTCAGGATAGGGGCAGAGCTCAGGCCAGCCTGAGGGCTGTCGACAGGAGCGTTCCGCACAAATGAGACAGCCTACTCCTCCATGTACTCAGTGCAGTAAGCTGCACACCGGGCAGTGTAGACATGGTTCTAATGCATGTTATCATTGTGGGCAGACAGGACATTTTATTAGCCGATGCTCGGTGTTAGGCAGAATTGCACCAGCTCAGCCTTCAGGATATACAGCAGCCTCTTCGCCCTCAGTCCGTGCTCCCCGACCAGGTCCACAGTCTACTCAGGGTCGTGGTAGGGGGAGAGGTGGAGGAGACACCTCGGGTTCTAGTGGTGGCCAGAACCGCTTTTATGCACTCACAGGCCGACAGGATTCAGAGGCATCCCCAGGTGTTGTCACAGGTATATTGATAATACATTCTCATGCCATTTATGCATTGATAGATCCCGGCTCTACATTTTCATATATTACTCCATTTATGTAAGCTTGACATGAGATCTGAGTTGTTGCCACAGTCAGTTGAGGTGTCTACGCCAGTTGGCGACTCTATTGTAGCTAATCATGTCTATCGAGGTTGTACAGTGTTAATTAATGACCGTCCAACCTCTGTTTATTTAGTTGAATTGGTTATGCTAGACTTCGATATCATTATGGGTATGGATTGGTTGGCAGCTTGTTATGCTAATATTGATTGTCATACAAAGTTGGTCTGATTTCATTTTCCTGGTGAGCCTGTCCTTGAATGGAAAGGTAATGCAGTTATTTCATACCTTAGGGCTCGGAAGTTTATTGCTAAAGGTTGTATATACCATCTGGTTCATGTCAAGGATACAGATAAGGCTCCAGTGACTCTTAAGTTGGTTCCTATTGTGAATGAATTCCCGACGGTATTCCCTGACGAGCTTCCAGGAATTCCCCCGAAAGGAAAATCCATTTCGCCATAGATTTGCTTCCTGATACGCAGCCTATATCCATTCCTCCCTACATAATGGCTCCTGCAGAGCTAAGGGAATTGAAGGAACAACTGAAGGACTTGCTCGACAAAGGCTTTAATAGGCCAAGTACATCCTCATGGGGTGCTCCGGTGCTCTTTGTTCGAAAGAAAGATGGCTCCTTGCGGATGTGTATTGACTACAGGCAACTAAATAAAGTCACTATCAAGAATAAATATCCTCTTCCATGGATTGATGACTTGTTCGACCAGTTACAAGGTGCCAAATACTTTTCAAAGATCGACTTGCGATCCGGTTATCATCAGCCATTTTGAATTCCTTGTTATGTCTTTCGGGCATACAAATGCCCCAGCAGCCTTTATGGATCTAATGAACCGGGTATTCAAACCATTCTTGGATGAATTTGTGATTGTGTTTATTGACGACATCCTGATATATTCACGATCGGAAGCCGAGCATGCGGACCACTTGCGAGCTGTATTGCAGACTCTCCAGGACTACAGGTTATATGCTAAATTCTCTAAATGTGAATTTTGGCTAACTTCTGTATCTTTTCTTGGTCATGTTATTACCGGTGATGGTATCAAGGTTGATGGCCAAAAGATTGAAGCTGTGATGACTTGGCCGAGACCCTTGAATCCGACAAAGGTTCGTAGTTTTTTAGGCTTGGCAGGGTATTACCGAAGGTTTGTGGAGGGATTTTCCTCTATCTCTGCACCATTGACGAAATTGACACATAAGGGATCTAAGTTTCAGTGGACTGAGGCATGTGAACAAAGTTTTCAGGAGCTAAAGAAAAGGCTTACGACGGCACCTGTCTTGACTCTTCCGGATGGAATCGAGGGTTATGTTGTATATTGTGATGCCTCGAGAATTGGCCTAGGTTGTGTTCTTATGCAGCATGGTAAGGTTATCGTGTACGCCTCCAGATAGTTGCGGAAACATGAACAGAACTATCCTACGCATGATCTTGAGTTAGTCGCAGTTGTCTTCGCCCTAAAGATTTGGCGGCATTATCTATATGGGGTTCATATTGATGTTTTCACCGACCACCAGAGCCTTCAGTATTTATTTAAGCAGAGAGAGTTGAACCTACGACAAAGAAGATGGCTAGAATTACTAAAGGACTGTGATGTTGATATTTTATATCATCCCGGCAAAGCTAATATTGTTGCTGATGCCCTTAGCCGGAAGTCCATGGGCAGTCTAAGCCATGTTGAAGTTGATAAGGTCAAGATGACCAAATATCTATGCCAGCTAGCTAGTTTGTAGGTGCATTTGGTAGATGCAGAGGGTGGATTCATTCTCGTTCAGAATACGGCAAAATCTTCTTTTGTTACTGAAGTGAAAGAGCGACAACACGAGGATCCTGAGCTTATAAAACTGAAGGAAAGTATTCCATAGCAGCGACAACCTTTATTTGAGCTAACTGGAGATGGAGTCCTTAGATACCAGGGCCGCTTATGTGTACCGACAGTCGGAGAGCTCCGCGCCAAGATTCTCTCGGAGGCCCATTATTCTAGATATGCAGTTCACCCCGGAGCGACAAAGATGTATCAGGACCTTCGACAGATCTATTGGTGGAATGGAATGAAAAAAGATATCACGGAGATGGTAGCCCAATGTCCCAACTGCCAGCAAGTTAAAGCCGAACATCAGAGGCCTGGAGGCCTAACTCAGTATATTGAACTTCCATTATGGAAATGGGACATGATAAATATGGACTTCATCACTGGTTTGCCTCGCACTCCACGGAGGTATGATTCCATTTGGGTAATTATTCATAGGCTTACAAAATCTGCTCATTTCTTGCCAGTCAGGACGACATATTCAGTCGAGGATTATGCCAAGCTTTACATTCAAGAGATTGTTCGCCTTCACGGAGTGCCATTATCTATTATCTCTGATCGAGGGGCTCAATTTACAGCATATTTTTGGAAATCTTTTCAGAAGGGTCTAGGCACGCAGGTAAATCTTAGCACCGCTTTTCATCCACAGACTGATGGACAGGCAGAGCGTACTATTCAGACAGTTGAGGATATGTTACGTGCCTGCGTTCTAGATTTTAAAGGAAGTTGGGATGATCATCTACCTCTTATTGAGTTCGCTTATAATAACAGCTTCCAAGCTAGTATTCAGATGGCTCCTTACGAAGCATTATACGGGCGGAAGTGTAGGTCGCCGATCGGTTGGTTCGAGGTCGGGAAAGCAGAGTTGCTAGGTCCTAACTTAGTCCAGCAAGCAATGGAAAAGGTAAAACTTATTAGAGACCGGCTGGGTACAGCACAAAGTCGGCAGAAGTCTTATGCAGATGTTCGACGACGAGACTTAGAGTTTGATGTAGAAGATTGGGTTTTCCTGAAAGTATCGCCTATGAAGGGCGACATGCGATTTGGAAAGAAGGGGAAGCTCAGTCCCAGGTATGTTGGACCGTATAAGATTATTCGGAGGATTGGTAGGGTGGCGTACGAGCTTGATTTGCCTTCAGAATTGGAAGCAGTCCATCCTGTGTTTCATGTATCTATGTTGCGGAAGTGTATTGGAGATCCGTCACGTATTACGCCCATTGAGGATATTCACATTGCTGAAGACTTATCTTATGCAGAGGTACCAGTAGCTATTTTAGATCGGCAGGTAAGAAAGCTTCGAACTAAAGAAGTGGCTTCCGTGAAAGTGTTATGGCGAAATAACAACATCGAGGAAATGACCTGGGAAGCTGAGGAGGAAATGAGGAAGAAGTACCCCCGCCTATTTATGACTTAAGGTGAGTCGCATTTAAATAATTGGCAATTATTTCGTTACAACAACTTAATTGGATTTTAAATGACTTGAAAGTGCAATTTAAATTTCTTATTGCGAGATAGCTATACGAAGCCTAGTAGTTGGAATCTTCAGAATTTGATTTATGCTTTGCAAATGAAACAAATATAGCCTCGTAAATAACGTATTAGCGGAAAAGAAATGAAACCAAGGAATTGACTTGACCTATTCGCGGACAAATGTTCTTAAGGGGGGGAGACTGTGAGACCCCATGTTTTTTTTCTCTCTTCTCTTACGTAATATACGTAACGTGGCGTGGTTATATTAGGTATATATGATTGGGTATAACATCACACTGGTCACATCTTATGTTTTGGAGTCAAGCAAGTTGCGAAATAAAGGTCGGCAAAAGTTATCGTAAATTTCTCTAATAAATTTTCTAAACTTTGGGTCAAATGTATCAGATCACTTCTCCCAATATATAAAGAGTTATGAGACCACAACCTATCGAATCGAAGTTCTACGAGTCTATTTTGCAACCAAAAAAACCTCGCATCAAACGGACATTGGAGTAAAATGTTATGACTGTTTTACCCCGGACTGTCCAAGCTGAAACCGGGTCACGAACCGGGTCGGATCAAACAAGTGGTATAAGTCGGCAAATTCGACTTGTAAGACCCCAAAACATTTTATTTTCGTCCCAAAACAGTGAGCAAGCTGAAGAGAAGGTGCCATGGTGTTCTTGAGTGATTAAGGTGCGTTTTTAACGATTTTTACCGTTAAAGTTTGCCCTCGTGCCTAGAAACTCAATCTCTACGCTTTGCAGTCGTTTCCCCCTTCTATTAGCTGTGTTTGGAGCTATTTTTGGAAGATAGGAATTTGTTGTTCTTGTTGGTTCTTCAGGCTTTATACTTGGTTTCCAAGGTAATCATCTTGGGACTCTTTTATGATCGTTTTTACAAAGTTCTATGGACGTTTCGTCAAGTTAGGGTCATATGGCAAATCTGCCGATTTAAACTCAATTATGACTGTTTATAGGTGCATATAAGCTGCATATATATATAGTGTTTTCGAAGCTTAGGACGTAAGGAACAACTTTCGTGAAGGAACTACAGGCATTCGGACGTTCGTTGGAAAGGTATGTTAAGGCTAAGCTCTGTCCTTCCTTTTTACACGAATTCTTGGAAATTCCTAAGACGTCAAATGTGATATTTTACTATTCTATTGCTAGAAAGACCTTCTGTGAAAGGCATTGGGATTGTAGCTGAAGTATTTTCATGATTCTATTAGGTTGATATTCCACTCGTTCGGTTAAATAGGGTATTCGACATCTATATATGTCATTTTGTCGGCTTTCTTAACTATATGTCTATATATATAAATTCTTATTCGTCTTTGAGTTGTGTGACTTAAAAATAAAGGCATTTAGTATTTGCGATCAGTCCTTCTTCCTTGTTAAAGTGTATTTTGAAAATCTCTAAAGTGACACGTCGATTTCCAAAAATCTCAAATATAATTTTTTTATGTTTAAACTACTAAAACACTTGATTATTGAAATACTTTCTTTTACTAATTATCAAGAAATCAGGTATATGGACTAAGTGAAGTACCTTAAGCTTTTTATGAACATCTTTAGAGTTAAGTTATTTTTCTAAAAGTCGAGTTAAGTTTTCAAGCTAAAATAAACATATGAGGTTCCACGAGACAATTGTATGTGATACGAAGGTGATTATGAGAATAAGAGTACCAATGAGCCAAGATTGGCTAAGTTCTTGGTATGGCCTATTATGTGCATTCAAAGTTCATATCATACATGGCATATTATGCATGGACTTCGAGCTATAATCGGAGGTAAGGGGCCTATTTGCCCGAAAGACTATATGTATTATACAGATGGCCACAGGTCGGCAATATGATACCGGTTAGCTACCGGAAGAGACCGCCATTGCTAGCATTTGGTTGGTTATGTCATGCATTTTCATCAATATATATGTATTCACGACATACGATTACACGAGCATACCATGCATACTTGATTACTATGAGGTCAGATGTCGGCCGTGGAGGCTATCAGAGTTTGTGTCAGGTGGTATCTCTATTACTTTTTTTTCCTCATCAGCTATGTATGATTCTACTTTCTGCCTTACATACCAGTACATTTTTATTCGTACTGATGTCCCGTTGCCTGGGGACACTGCATTTTTGTTTCGTGCGTGCAGGTCCAGGTAGGGACTCTGATCGACCCCTCCGCTAGGATTTCGGGGTTCATCTGTGAGTTGGTAAGCTCCACCTCTTCCTGGAGCTGTCATAGGATGGTTACTTTTGTTGTACAGTTTGGGTATAGTCGGGGCCTTATCCCGACAGTGCTTGTGACACTCTTAGAGGCTATTGTGGACACAGTATTCTGGGTTTCTTTTTGCAACTTTCAGTCTCCAGCCTATAGGCTTGGCATGTATATATATGTGTGTAGGCATGTATGTCTCAAATTGCGGCCTCGTCGGCCAGCTAGTACTTTATTATTTTGGCTCGCCTACCTTTGTTTATATGGCTTATTGTTATTCAGGTCATGACCTTAATGGTCCAGGCTTAGTATTTCAGATGTTGTGCTGCTCGATCTGTTGGGCCCCCAGTTTAGTTAGCTAGTATGTTTAGTGGCTAACTCGATCGAATACATTATCGAGTGCCAGTCGTGCCTCCCCTAATTTGGGGCGTGACATGTTATGCCCGAGGGACTGATTACGAGTGATTGTAAGGTAGCTCGAGGGGCTAGTTTTGTTGATATTTTGTCCGAGGGGCGGTGTATGGTACATCTTTTGCCCGAGGGGCTATTTACGTTCTATCATTTTTACTCACTGTTTTATCGCTCATTTGAAACTATTGAAAGTTGTTTTAAAAGGTTTTACTGAAACTAAACTTGATTTACGAGGTAAATGATTTCTGTACTGTTTTAGAAATGCACTGCATTTGCTGTTGCGTTATGACGTGGTTTACGTGTTTTCTTACTTCTCAGCTTTCATTTACTTTTATTACTTACTGAGTTGGCGTACTCACATTACTCCCTGCACCTTGTGTGCAGATTCAGGTATCTCTGAACCCGGTAGCGGGTGTCGATTGCTCAGTGGCAGAGTCATCGGAGTTAGCAAGGTAGCTGCCCGTTGTCCGCAGCCCTGCTCTTCTCCCTCTTGTCTTCCTTTGATTGTTTTTAGTATATTTTCAAACTCTTCATCGTATTCAGACCTTAGTAGATGCTCGTGACTTGTGACACCCCGATGCCGGGCTTGTGTATTTATTCTGCACTGTTTATTTAAACTTAAATTATGATTATTGATTAATTAATGGCTTAAAATGACTTTTATTGAATACTGGTTGAATCCAGGAATTGTGTCGGCTGGCCTAGTTTCACGATAGGCGCCATCACGACCGGGTCGGTTTTTGTGTCGTAACAAGTTGGTATCAGAGCCTAGGTTACTTAGGTGTCACGAGTGATGAGCAGGTTTCGTAGACTATCGTAGATCGGTACGGAGACGTCTGTACTTATCCTCGGGAGGCTGCAGAACCTTTAGGAAATTCCACATTCTTGAGTTCTTATCGTGCGTCCTTGATTCAGCTTGATATGTAACTTTTGAAATTCCTTCCACGTGTATGCGCGCATAAGCGCTCAGTATCAGTTGTGCATTGACGGCTTGTGATTCCCTGATCGAAGGGCGAGATGTGATTTTTGTGTGTTGATGTTGGGCCAATCTGGAGGACTTGAGGCCGGACCTTACCTGTAGCTTGAGCCCTGAGATGTTGATTGTGTGAGCGCGTGTTTTTGGATTTATATGTTCGATAGTGTCCCTATTAAGGGAAGTAATGGCTGAATAGCTACATGATGAGTATGATGTGATTGCGAGATGTGTTCATATGATTCGGAGGAGATGAGAAGGGTCAGCTTGGGGGTAGTAAGAACTATCCGGTGCTTGATTTCCATCGTGATTTGATGTATAGCCCGAGTTGTGGGCATGTTGAAGGATCTTTTCATGTTGTATAGTTGGGAAGTGAAGTAAATTTCATGTTGTGATATGAGTTCAGACTCAGGAAGATTAAGTGATTGTGTAATAGTTATGATTATGGAAGAATATAGAGAAATACCAGCTTGAGACTAAGCAGGTGGATTATCTCCTACGGGGTTTTCTGAGATTTGTGTGATCCTTATGTAATTGGTTGGGAGTCCTCTTTCACCAATGAATTATATGTGCCGTAGATTGAGTTTGGATCGCGTATGAGAGTGAGCTTGACTGTTACGAGGGTGAATGCGAGAGTTGCAGATGATTTGAAGTACTAGCTGGTTTGTGTTACGTGAGCTTATGAAGGATTTAGTTAAATCTCACTATGGTATTATGGCAGTAATAGATTATGGGCATTGTGAGTCTTTGGGTGTTTTGACCTATGGCTTCGAGCTAAGTGGGGGAGTCCGCTATCGATAAGTTGATTGTGCGGCTAAATGTCGTATCAGTTTCAGTTTGAGGTATGCTGGCGGATCAGTTGTGACTTGCAGAGGTTGAGATCGAGGATGACTCGAGTAAAGGAAATTTGGATAATGGTGTGTTATGCTTTATGGGTATATGAGAAATCGTTGGATGATTAGTGGTTGTCGTAAGGGATGTAACGGGTATGGAGTAGGATATCACTCGGCTGCTTAGAAGGATGGGTTACTTCCTTAGGAATTGTTGTACTCATGAGGCACAGGTTGTTCAGTTCATTTGATCAGTCTAATTGAGGTTTGAGCAGAGTGGATGACTTCCGAGAATGGTTTTGAAGGATTCAAGATTTACATGTAGTAATTGGGAATCTCCAGGATGTGTATTTGGCTTGAAACTGAGGTTCACATTGGAGGGTGTCAGGACTCGTGGTATTTTTATATCAATTATGGATTCTGCATATCAGTATCAGGAAGGTGAAGGTAATGGCTGTAGATTCGTAGGAAGTCTCTTCAGGGTAAGTAATTGGAATGTGGTGCTTTTGAGGATATTTAAGAGAGTATTCAACGGCTTATGAGCCTTAGGCAGTGTGGTTTTATACTCGGGTCTCGTATGGTGATTCTGGGTTGAGGATTGCGGTATTATGGCGAGGGGAGGTATCAAATTACCTTAGAAGGAACCTGGATAAATAGGATAGCTTGGTAGTAGGTCGGATCGGTGTGGTAAGGGATATGATTAGTTCTTCGGGTGCTTATGAGGTAATGAGTTTCTACAGGTGTTTCATGGTAATGCTCTTGGGTTTTTGGTGACCTGCGTAACTTGGTTGGCTTAAAAGGATTCAGCCCTGACGGTTTGGTTTTGTGAAAATGGGATTCGGAGAGTCATTGGTGGTTTCTACCACGGTTAGAGATGTGTATTTTCTACTGGCGTGAGGAGCATGTGATGTGCAATGATTTTCTTCTAGATGGGATCAATGGAAGGTTCTTGTCTAGTTGAGTATGTAGTTGCTTGTGACCCGGAATAAATTATGAAATTCTTATATTTATCATAGGACGACATGGTATATGCGGTATGTTGTGTAGGGTTGTGATTTGCATGTGTAAGGTCACGGTTCAGTTCTGGAAGGAAGGACATAAGTTCTTATCCAGCACGGGCAGTTTTAGATGATTAGGCAAATGATATTACTAATTGGTGTGGCTTGATGAGGGTATACCTTTCAGAAAAGGGCGATGTGTTTGAATTAAGGATACTTCCTTAGTATTGCGGCACTCTCTTGTTGGATCGACTGCTGATATTCAAGTTTTCTTGATAGCGCAGAAGAATTTTTGGAGTATCCCTCGTGGAATGATCGAGTATCAGATGTGTGTTAGATGTTCAGGCAGTGGAGTTGGGATCAGATATGGTGATTCGTGTGCTTTATGGATTTACCGGGAGTTCTCATAGATAGGTTATGTCGTGGTTGTGGACCGAGTATATCGGTCTTGTGTGGTGACTATTGGAGGTTTGGAGACCCGAGTGGATAGTTTGTTGCTTAATATGGTGGATTTTGAGGTTATATTGGGTATGGATTGGTGGTCTCCGTATCGTGCTATTCTGGACTGTTGCGCCAAGACGTCGACGTTGGCTATGCCGGGGATGCCACTAATTGAGTGGCGAGGTTTGACGGATTATGTTCCCGGTAGGGTGATTTCATTTTTGAAGCACCAACGGATGGTTGGGAAAGGGTTGTCTTCTTATTTGGCCTTCGTGAGGGATTTTTCGAATGTGTTCCTATGGCCGAGCATGCCGCCGGATAGGGTTGTTGATTTCGGTATTGATTTGGTACCGGGCACCGTATCGTATGGCACCGGCGGAGTCAAAGGAGTTGGAGGAGCAATTTCAGAAACTCCTTGACAAGGGGTTCATTGGTAGGTCAATATGGATGTGTGTTTTGCATCGAGTCGGCTTTGGTGACTCCGAGTTGCTATTGTTGAGGGATGTGTTGGTTCGATTGTTATTGAGCTTATTGGTGTTCTGGGGTGATCTATGAGTTACTTTTTCGTGTTGCGAGGCGTTATGAGTTATTGGTTATAGGCACATATGGTGCGGTTCTATTGGGGTCTCATAGTGGAATTCGAGCGGGAAGAGTATTGGGTACTGCTCGGTGGATGGCGTATCGGTTGTGTCCTTTCGGGTTTGTGTGGTGTTATGTCAGTGCTTCGCCGTGGTTATGGCGATTTGCTCTTGGCACTAGACATCAGATTGCGCGTGGTTGTGGATTTTGAGCATAGTGACTTGAGATGTTTCATGTGAACCAGTGTTTGGATAGGGTCGCGCATTGCAGCGAAGTTATGTGGAGGTATGATCCTTCGGGTTAGATTCGTGTGTTCTGTTTCTACGATGTGTGATGGGTTCTCAGCATTGTGTGTGGTGGTACTGGTGAGCTTGCGGTACAGCGATCTCATTTGAGTCATTTTTCATGATTTGAGTACGTTCGGATTGTTGCTTATTGGTGCGCGGATTGCACGAGTTGTGGCTTTAGATTACGTTGAGGTGTCATGTCAGCAGAGTAGTCGTATTGGACGAGATGAGGTCATTGGAACTAGGGTGAATATTATCGAATTCGATTTCAGCATGTTGGAAGGATAATATCAGGTTTCGGATTAGAAATTTACTATGGTCCTTGCCGGAGGAGAGGGAACACCTTAACTGCTTGATCTGAGAAATGGTTATGATTTCTATGTGTTTCATTTATCATTGGCAGTATACAGAAGCGTTGGAGTGAGGCTTTATTTGATAAGAGGTTTATTATCGGTATTCGGTTGTTTTGGGCAATTGCTGTGATTAGAAGTTATTGCTACGAGTGTCTGAGTTATGTGGTATATCATGTAATTGCATATTGGGTACGGATATGGTTGTTATAGCCTGTTCAGACTTATTCAGAGTATACATGTGAGGTTCTGACCTTATAGATGATTTCAGAAGTGGAAATTTGGTTCTAAGGTTTATGGGCTAGGTTGGATTGTGAAATTTCAGTTACATCGTATTGTCGGACCTATATGAGATAGGGTGACGTGGGATCACCCCCGGGTATGTGCATGGTAAGGTTACACAACGATGATTTTTGGAACAACTTTGGGCACGTTCGAGGACGAACTATGTTTAAGTAGGGGAGGATGTAACGACCCGACCGGTCGTTTTGAGCTTTTGCATTTCGCTCGCCAGTTCTCGGGCATGACTAGCCCCGTGTGATGTATTATGATGTATGTAAATCGTCGGTTTTGGTTTTCGGGATAATCGGAATGGATTTGGAAGAACAATTCTCAGTTTGAAGCTTTAAATTTGAAAGGTTTGACCAAGTTTTGACTTTGAGTATTCGATCTCGGATTTGGATTTTTATGATTTGATTAGCTCCGTTAGGTGATTTTGGACTTGGGAGCGTGTCCATAATGTAATTTGGAGGTCCGTGGTAGATTGAGGCTTGAATTGGCGAAATTGGAATTTTGGCATTTTCGGGTCGATAGTGGAAATTTTGATATCGGGGTCGGAATGGAATTCCAGAAGTTGCAGTAGCTCCGTTGTGTCATTTATGATGTGTGTGCAAAATTTCAGGTTATTCGGACGAGGTTTGATAGACTTTTTGATCAAAAGCGGAATTCGGAAGTTTTTAGAGTTCTTAGGCTTGAATCCGTGGTTAATTTGATGTTTTGATGTTGTTTTAGGTGTTTTGAAGATTGGTACAAGTTTGGAAGGTGGTATATGACTTGCTCCTGCTTTTCGTTGAGGTCCCGGGGGCCTCGGGGTGATTTCGGATGGTTGACGGAAAGTTTTGAGTTGGAATGGCAGCTGAAGTGCTAAGTTCCTGTCATAACCGCGCCAGTGGCTTGGGGACCGCAGGTGCGGGCCCGCAGAAGCGGAAATGGAGTCGCAGATGCGGCCAAGAGAAGAGATGGCTAGAGCCGCAGATGCGGGATTTTGGGCGCACCTGCGATTACGCAGGTGCGGGATTCTTAGCGCAGGTGAGGTGGCTGGGTGGATAAGTGAAATCCGTATATGCGCACCTGGGACCGCAGGTGCGATAATTTGACCGCAGATGCGGTTTTGCTGGGTCAGAACATATATATCCCACCCTTCGAGGGGTCATTTGTGGTTGGATTTTGATATAGTTGGTATGTATGAACTCGTGATAGTGTAAGGATTCCAGTTTTGTGAATTTTATCGGAATCCGAGAAGGGGGCCCCGGGGGTCGGGTTTGGTCAATTTTGGGATTTTGGATGTAAATTGGTTATTTTCGAGTGGGCTTTGTTCCCTTAGCATATTTTGATGGTATAAATCTGTTTTTGGTTAGATTTGGAGCATCCGGAGGCCTAGTCGAGAGGCAAAGGCATCGCGGGCTAGAGTTTGGACCGGATAGAGGTAAGTAATGATTGTAAATGTTGTCCTGAGGGTATGAAACCCCGGATTTCACATCGTTATGCTACTTTGAGGTGACGCACACGCTAGATGACGAGTGTGGGGTCGTGCACCGTTGGGGATTGTGACTTAGTCCGCCCCGTATGACTGTTAAGTCTCTTATTTGATTGAAAACTGTTTGATATCATTGTGTTTTGGAAAGTATTATCATGTTTTGGGCTGAATGCCATATTTGGGCCTCGTGCCAACTATTTTGGACCCTTAGGGGATTTTTACTACTATTCCTTACTGTTTTTACTTCATATTTGTACTCACTCATGCTGTATTCTACTGTTTTCATAATTCAGCCATATTTACTCCATTTGATATTTTAAGTGATATTTTTGGCTGAGCATCATGTTTTACTGTTGCCCGAGTGGCTTGAGAGATATCTAACTGAGTGAGGCCGAGGGCCTGTGTTGTGAGGATATTATGGGATCGGGTTGTGCGCCGGAGCAGTGTTGTACTGATTCATGATTATGAGGCCGAGGGCCTGATTTGTTACGCCACGAGGTGGCTTGTTATGAGGCCGAGGGCCTGTTTGATTATGCCACGAGATGGCTTGTTATAGCGCTTGGGCTGTAGGAGCCCCTCTAGGAGCCTGTACACCCCCAGTGAGCGCCAGTTTAGCGCTTGGACTGTAGGAGCCCCTCCGGAGTCTGTACACCCCCGTGAGCGCGGGTACCCAGTGTGAGATGTGATATTGCCGGAGGGGCTGTTGTTGTTTCATGTTTTTGCCCGAGGGGCGGTTCTTGATTCATGTTATGCCCGAGGGGCTGATTACGAGTGATTGTGAGGTAGCCCGAGGGGCTGGTTCTGTTGATAGTTTGCCCGAGGGGCGGTGTTTGGTACATGTTTTGCCCGAGGGGTTGTTTACGTTCTATCATTCTTACTCACTATTTTATCGCTCGTTTGAAACTATTGAAAGTTTTTTTAAAAGGTTTTACGGAAATTGAACTTGATTTACGAGGTAAATGATTTCTGTACTGTTTTGGAAATGCACTGCATTTGCTGTAGCGTTATGACGTGGTTTACGTGTTTTCTTACTGCTCAGCTTTCATTTACTTTTATTACTTACTAAATTGGCGTACTCACATTACTCCATGCACCTTGTGTGCAGATTCAGGTATCTCTGAACCCGGTAGCGGGTGTTGATTGCTCAGTGGCAGAGTCATCGGAGTTAGCAAGGTAGCTGCCCGATGTCCGCAGCCCTGCTCTTCTCCCTCTTGTCTTCCTTAGATTGTTTTTAGTATATTTTCAGACTCTTTATTGTATTCAGACCTTAGTAGATACTCGTGACTTGTGACACCCCGATGTCGGCTTGTGTATTTATTCCGCACTGTTCATTTAGACTTACATTATGAGATTATTGATTAATTAATAGCTTAAAAATGACTTTTATTGAATAGTGGTTGAATCCGGGAATTGTGTCAGCTGGCCTAGTTTCACGATAGGCGCCATCACCGGGTCGGCTTTTGGGTTGTGACACAAAATCAAATAAAGGAAAAAAAAATTAACCTCTTTCTGTTGAAGAATACTTCTACTGAAAGCTGTTATATATGTTCAATTCTCCTCCTTTGATTATGACTTTTACTGCCAGAAGCTTAAATTTTTTTTCCTTATAGTGTTGCTTCCGGTAATATCCCCAGCGATGGAACTCGTTTGCACTCAAAGCCCCTTTTTTTCTCTTTTGTTGTGTTGCTGCCGCGAGTATCCCTTCCCCTAAATCCCTTTTCGTTCTTTTTCTGCCTTTTTGGTCAGAGAAAGGGCTTCAACCCACTTCCTTTTTGTTTCTGTTAGCTAGCGTAGGGCTTTGCCTTGTTTCATCTTATTTGTAATATTTTTTTTGTTTTGTTTTTTTTGTTGGTAAATTACTTAATTACCCTCTTTTTTTTTGTAATGAGTATTACAATGAGGTACGTAATTAAGAATACAAATAGTTTAAGGGTATAACTAGGGGTGACAAACGGTCGCGTCGGAAAGGATATGGACGGGTCAAAAACGGGTAATGCACAAATGAATAAATTATCCGATCCGATCCATATTTAATACGGATAGAAACGGGTTAACCGATGGATCATATGGATCCACATTATCCATGGCTTCTTAAATATGATCACTTTTGGGAGAATTTCTAGTCTCTCAAACTTGAGGAACTCCCAATTTAAGTCTTTACAAATATAAAAGTTAAACTCATTAATTATCCATTGGTTATCCATTTTCTAAGTGGATAATATGGTTCTTGTCCATATTTGACCCGCTTTTAAAAAGTTCATTATCCAACTCATTTTTAGTGAATTTTTTTCTTTCCTATACAATATTTCAAAATTACTTACCAAAGTTGTCCTAAATTTGTATTACCCGTTAGAACTATCGTTTTCTTACAATTCATTTATAATCCGTTATTAGTGCCTTAAATTAGGAGATTTAGTGACACCATTTTCCTTTTTTCTCTCGTCTCCTCTTTTCCTATTCTCTACCGCCTCTCTCCACCCAAAACTCTTAATTGAGTTCCATACTCGATACTAGACTAAATTTTAAACGACCATTCTCCCTACAATAAGACAATAACCATTATGTCACGTCATTAGTCTTAAAACTAAGCGCATATGGTACTTGACAACTTGCTCACGTTCTTGTACAACTTTCTCACGATCTTGTTATGACAAATCAGCCTAAGATATTAGAAATCGTTAAGGGAATGATAGAAAGAACACAAGAGAATTGCTAAAGAAAGCTTTGTATTAGAGAGAACCTGAATTGTTTGCTTCATGAATTACAAATGAATGGCCCCCTTTATATACTAGTCTCCTAGGGGCTAGTATGTAAATATTAATTATTAATCAAGTCCTTAATATTTACAAGATAAGGGCTTTCTCTAGAATTCTCTACAACCCTAGAAGATTCCAAGGACTTTCCTAGCAAATTCATAGGGATCTAGGATCTTCCAAAGGAAATGTGCATACTTCTCCAGAATCTTCTCATAAATGCTAGTCTTCCTCCCATATAAGCTTCCACGTGGTATTAATATATGCCAAATATCGCATATGTGGCATGATGACATAGAGGGTCATCACACTCTCCCCCGCCTAATGTTGCCATGATGGTGCAATGTTGATGCATAAGCTCTCGGATCTTATCTTTGAATTGCCATAAGTCTTCATATCATTCCTACATAGCCTCCTCCGGTGTTTACCCCTTCCAATGGACGAGGAACATAGTGATGGCTTTCTACCCTTGTTTACGCCTAGCCTTGGTAATCAATAACAGCCTCAATCTCCCCATCATGCGAGGCGGTGATAGTAATTGGCGCTCGACTGATTGGCCCTTACTCGGATCATCGTTGTCTTCATGATATGGCTTAAGCACACTGGCATGGAAGACAGGATAGATCTTAAGATACGATGCCATGTCAAGCTTGTATGAGATCTTGCCTACCTTGGCGACGATCTTAAATGGTCCCTCATACTTGCGAGTCAGATTCTGATGCATGACCCGTAGTGCCTTGAACTATCTTGGGTTAAACTTTACCATGACCATGTCCCCAACTCCATAGTCCGTGGAACGCTACTTATGGTCTTCAAACTGCTTCATCTTCTTAGCTGCCTTGTCCAAGTAAGATTTAGAAGTGTCAAGTTGCTCATCCCATACTTTGGGCATATGATAAGCCCCCAAAGTCTTTCTCTCGAACACGGCTGGTAATGAATATGGAGTTTGTGGCTGTTGACCTGTGGCTAGCTTAAATGGTGTCCGCCCCGTGGACTCACTCCGCTGCAAGTTATAAGAGAATTGGGTGATGTCCAGAAGCCTTGCCCAATCTTCTTATGTGCGCTCACATAATGCCTCGAGTAGCGTTCCAGTAAGGCATTGACCTACTCCGTCTGTCCATCAGTCCTCGGGTGAAAACTAGTGGAAAACTGCAGTTCCATGCTAAGTATGTTGAACAACTCTCTCCAAAAATTTCCAGTGAAGCGGGGGTTTCGATCACTAACGATGCCTTGGTAAGCCCAAATACTTCATAACGTTCTTAAAGAATACCTTAGAGGCTCCCTTGGCTATACAACCTGGTGAGGCGGACATGAAGCTGGCATATTTAGAAAATCTATCCACAACCACCATTATAGTACCATAACCATCGGACTTTGGTAGACAAGTGATAAAGTCCTTAGTCATGCTCTCCCGTGGACACTCTGCAACTAGTAGTGTCTCCAAAAGTCCTCCGGGCTGTTGTTGTTCAACCTTGTCCGGTTGACAGACAAGATATGTCTGGACATAACACTCTATATCATCTCGCAAGCGTGAACAATAGTAGACTGACTCAACCATGGCCCTAGTGTGATGTTGACCTTGATGACCAGCCCATATTGTTTCATGACTCTCCCTTATGATCCACCGTCTAATGTCTCCAAGCTTAGGCATGTTGACCGACCGACCCATGGTAAGAAATAGGCCATCTTCTACCCAAAAACGTCTCGTCTTGCCCTGGGTGGCTAACTTCATAAGTTGTTTGGCTACTGGATCATATTTCATGCCTTTTCTTATAGCCTCACGAATATCCAACTCTGAAGTGATGGCAGCAAGCTTGGCTTTCTGTTTCAAGGCATCGGCTTTGCCCCGTTTATACTCTTGCACATAATCAATCTCGACCAAGAAATCCTGTCACCTACCATGTTTTGGTGTGAGCTTCTTCTGCGTCTGAAAGTAGCTAGTAGCCATATTGTCGGTCTTGACCACAAACCTCGAACCGAGCAAATAATATCTCCATGTATGAAGGCAATGCATAATGGCAGTCATCTCCTTCTCTTGCACGGTGTAACGACGCTCTGTTTCATTCAACTTGCGGCTCTTGAATGACATGGGATTCTTATCCTGCATCAAGACACCCTCAATGGAAAAATTTGAGTCATCTGTATGCATCTTAAATGTCTTGGAAAAGTCAGGTAATACCAAGACTGGCTCCTCTGTTACAGCTGCCTTAAGGCCTTCAACCCCCTTTTGACAATACTTTGTCCAAACCCATGGCTTGTTCTTCTTTAGAAATTTAGTCAATAGTGCGGCCTTAGCTAAGTGACCATTGATGAACTGACGATAATAGTTAACAAGACCAAGAAAGGATATCAATTCGGGTACCTTGGTAGGTGTTTCCCACTCTTGGATGGCCTGTACCATTGCCTCGTCTATGCGTAGCTTACCATTGCTAATGATATGGCCCAAGAAGCGCGCCTTTGATTGTGAACACTCGCATTTCTCCCTCTTGATGTATAGATCGTTTTCCCGCAAGACTTGGAAGACCTTCTTTAAGTTCTCCATATGCTCCTCCAAGGTGTTACTATAGATGACTATGTCGTCTAGGTAGACTATCACGAACTGATCAAGGTAGGGATGACAAATCTTGTTCATAAGGGTGCAAAATGTGGCTGATGCATTTATTAAGCCGAAGGGCATCCCCAACCACTCAAAGGCTCCATATCTCATCACGCATGTTGTCTTCGACTCATCCCCTTTTGCAATGCAAACCTGGTAGTAGCCCGTGCGAAGATCCATCTTAGTAAAGTACTTGGCTTGCCCAAGTCTATTGAACAAGTCGGCAATGAGCGGGATCGAGTACTTATTCTTCACTGTGACCTTATCAAGTACCAGTAGTTTATACATAAGCACAACAATCCATCCTTCTTCGATGGGCGGATATGACCAGCATCCAATAGCTCCTTCAATTGTTTCTTGAGCTCTTCCATCTCGGGCGGTGCCATACGACATGGGGCAAATGTGGGTGTCTTAGCCCCTTGCTCCAACTTAACTTGTGATCCACCTCCTGCCTAGGAGGCTAGTGCTTAGGTAGCACCTCGGGCATGACATATTTGTTCTTCTCAAGCAACTTCTCTATGCAAGGTGGCAGTGTCTCCTAAAAACTCTTGTCTTCCTCCAGACCTGCAATGGTTGCCATGAACTTCGGCTCCCCCTTCTTGAGCCCCTTGAAAAGCTACATAGCTGAAAGTTGTGCTTGGATCTGTCCGTGTGGCATAGTCTTTATAGGTACCATGCAAGTTCCTTCTCGCTCCATAACCAAAAGACTTTGGAGGTAGGGGTCGATCAAAGTAAGACAATGTCTAAAGTACTCTTGCCCAGTATGATGTCAAAGATATTCATAGCGGTTACGGTAAAGTTTGTCACACCTTTACAACTTTCCAATTTGACACCAACTCCGTTAGCTACCCCATGGGCATTTTGTACCTCGGCTTCACGGTCTTGACGCGAGAGTTAGTTGGAGCGAGCTTCAACACTAGTCTTTTCGCTGCAGCCTCAGTCAGGAAATTATGAGTCGCTCCAATATCCACCATTGCACGAGGGGGATTATTGTTGATAGTAAGATCTACGTACTGATTATTATTCCTACTAGGTTAGATACCTTCCTTCGTGACAGCATCACATAATTCGATCATACCCAACTGTGCGATTCCTTAACTCTCTCCTTGCGACTGCTCCTGCTGTTCATAGACCATGGCATTGAGGCTATTTAGGTCAGAAGAATTCCTGAGGCCATGCGGCCCTCCGCATATGTAACATCCCTTCTTCTCGACATAGCCTTGGCGACCGCTCGACTTTTTGGAATCTTGAGTCTTGGAGTATTGTTGTTGTATCTCTTTGCCTTTGCCATGATCTCACCTACCTTTGACATTGCTAACCTTTGACTCCTTGCCTTTGCCTTTTTCATGCTTGTCATGCCTAAAATCCATCAATGATTCGGCCTCCACTATGGCTTGTTCTATATTTGTGACTTCTAGGCATTACAACTCCTGGTTAGCCCAATTTGCCCCGTCCATGAAGTGGAACAACAAGTCATCGTTAGTCAGGTTGGATATTTGAATCATAAGGGTGGTGAACTCCTTGACATATTCACGTATGCTCCATGTTTGCTTCAACTCCCTAAGCTTGCGCCTTGCCTCGTACAAGATATTATTTGGAAAGAACTATTACTTGAACTCGTCCTTGAACTGATCCCACGTGTTAATAGTACATAGACCTTTATCCACATTGGCCATTTTCCTTCTCCACCATAGCATGGCAGTCTCTGAGAGGTACAACACTATAGTGTTGGTCTTGGCCTCGTCGTCCCTCACTTTGTCGCGCCTGAAGTAGTTCTCCAAGTGCCAAAGGAAGTTCTCCACTTCTTGTGCATCAGGAACACCTTAGAACACCAGGGTTTTGAGAGCCTCGATCTTGGCCTCCGTCGTCACCACAACATTATTGCCTGCCTCGGTTATGCCACCATCGACAAGCCTCTCGAGTGACTCTATCTTTGACTTTACAGAATCGATAGTACTCAAAGCCTCCATGAGTCTGCACTCCAAGGTAGTGATGGTTTGCCTTAGTTCTATCTAAGTATGTGTACGTCCCTCCAAGTCATTTTAGATACTCTCAATCTCCTTAAGAGTGTGCCCTTTAAGAACGTTAAGGGTGACTTCCACCTTCCTCTTTGGCCAAAAATCTACACTGTATCTATTCCCGCATTCACCTTCATAACCCACTCTGTATCGAGCGAGACATTCTCGAGCAGGACCTCCACTTCATCCTAGCTCGCCTCAGTAGTAGATGGTTCTTGGGATGTAAACCATTTGTTTGACACAACCTCAAGCGGAACCTCCTGGCTCTTGTTGGTGGCATTCCTCTTTTTGTTACGGCCTTTCTTGCTAGCAACATCCTGGATGATGTAGGCTTGGGTATTAGCAGCGTTAATTGCTTGGTCGTTCGCTATTCCCTTAGTTTCAATCTAGCTTTGATACCACATTGGCACGTCCTTAGTCTTAAAACTAAGCGCACATGTGGCACTTGACAACTTGCTCACGTTCTTGCACAACTTGCTCACGATCTTGCTATGCCAAGTTAGCCTAAGATATTAGGAATTGCTAAAGGAATGATAGAAAGAACACAAGAGAATTGCTAAAGGAAGCTTTTTATTAGAGAGAACTTGAATTGTTTGCTCGATGAATTACAAATGAATGACCCCCTTTATATTCTAGTCTCCTAGGGGCTAGTGTATAAATATTAATTGTTATACAAGTCCTTAATATTTACAAGATAAGGACTTTCTCTAGAATTCTCTACAAGCCTAGAAGATTTTAAGGACTTTCCTAGCAAATCCATAGGGATCTAGGGTCTTTCAAAGGAAATGTCCATACTTCTCTAGAATCTTCTCACAAATGCTAGTTTTCCTCCCATGTAAGCTTCTACGTGGCATTAATATATGCCAAATAGCATCTATGTGGCATGATGACACGGTGGGTCATCACAATAATCACAAATATTCCTACTGCATGAATATCACGCTCAGAAAACAACTTCGCTCATACAAATACCAGTACCGTACATTTTATTCCAATATGAAAGTGCTTCCAAGACATTTTATCTTCTTATATATGTATAGAGACATTTGAGTTAGAAGCATAAATATATTCCATATAGTCTTTTGACAAACATATGCTGCAGTTTTCTCAATAAAGTGATTCAAGTGGTTATTATGCTTTATTCGTTAGTCTTTTCTTGTAGACACCTTGTATGCAAAAAATACATCATGCATCAGAAAAGAGGACTTATCAACCGAAGATCAAGAAGCATATCAATATGCCACGTGAATACGGAAGGTAACAATCAATATTGACCATATAAATCTTCTTATTACTCCCCTGTAAACTGAGAGAATTGAGTCAATAATAAAATTTTATAATTTTATGAGTGCTGCCTATTGGAATTTTAATAAAATGTTCAACGTCCCCACCTCCATCGATGTAGCACCACCAACAGCAACAATAGAATCTTGACAATGACGCTTTTAATGGAAACTCGAAATTTCTCCAATTGAACCATTCAATTCTCATCAATATTCAAGTTTTTTCAAGTACATCAACATACAAATTAATAATAAACTTCGTACAAATTTAATACCTCTACAACAACACACAAACTAAAATAAATTATCTATAAATTTTATACATCATTTTTACCTAGTGAAATACAACTACAACATCATACAACTTAAATATAATTTTCATATAAATTTTATACAACATGTCTTTTTTTATGTATTTTATATATATTTTATATGTGGTGTGTTCTTCTTCCTATCTGAAATTTCAATCAAAACTTCATCTCTTAATACAATTTTGATATATATTAGCAACTTTATGTAAAAGATAGTATTTTAACTTAAATATAAATTTTATACAACGATTCATACAATATACAACTAATTTTTAACTTTGATACAATATTCAAATAAAAAAATTTATAACTACAACATAATACAACTTAAATATAATTTACATATAACTATAATACAATTTTCATACAATTAGTATGTCATATGTACTTCTTCTTCGTCGAGTTTCAATCTAAAATGCAGCCAAAATCAACTCTAATCTTTACCAAACACCCTCAAAATTGAGATATAAACTTCAAATAATATTCTCAATCGTTTGCAATAACACCCAATCCAAACAAATAATATTTTTTGAAAATTTGAATTCGAATTAAAAGCTTCGAAGCTTTTTGATGGTTGTCAATGGTGGAGAGTCAAACATCTTCAAAATTTATTGATTGATAATTTCATTTCGAACACCAATTGTGCAACATAAAAGAAAATTATTAAGTTAAAACTCTATAGTTGTAACGACCCAGATGGTCATTTTGAGTATTTTAGCCTCGTGTCTCCTATTTGATGCTTTTCATATGTGTAATTGTGATTACGTGACTTTCTCGGGTGGTTGGTTTGGTTTCGGAAAAGTTTTGGATTGAATTGGGACACTTAGTCCCTTGGTTAGAGGTTTGAGTTGTAAGAGTTGACCAGAGTTTGACTTTTGTGTAGACAACTCTGGAATAATAGTTTGATGGTTCCAATAGGTTCGTATGGTGATTTTGGACCTAGGCTCATGTCCGAATTTGTATTTGGAGGTTCCTAGGTCATTTTGGCTTGAATTGTCGAAAGTTGGAAAATTAAAGGCTTGGAAGTTTGATATGTTTGAACGGGAGAGGGGGTGTTGGGCTGGAAGAGCTGGGTCCACATGAGCGGACTATCGAGCACATGTGTGCAGGTGCAGGTGCGAAGGAGCTTCCGCCGAAGTTTTCTTTGTATCCCTATTCAATTAGTATAAAGGGATATTCATTTAATACTAATTTGTATATAATTGGTAAATGTATATCAACTTGTAATTAAGTCAAAATTTCAATAGTGAGGGAAAATAAATTCCAAAAGCAGTATAAATAAGTAAAATTCTCTTTTTAATAGATAATATGGATAGATAACTGTTTTATTTATGAGATTTTTACATTCCTATACCATATAGGAAACCTTATTACCCTCAATGTTTAAGGTTTGATATAATTACATTTAGTATACCAAATTACCAATTCTATACCATAGTGTATTTTAAGGGTACAATTAATGCAACGTATATCCCTCCTTAATTCAAGGTACCGTATATCCCACCCCTCCCACGTTTCTCTCTCCCAAACCCTCACTGTCACTCACGTTTATGTACTGTTATTAAACATAAAAACCTATGATTATGGAAACATAGATTTGCAGCATATTGATGTAGAAACACTTAAATCTTACATTGCAATTAGGAGCAGCAATCATTCAAGTTCCTGGTTACACTCATTGTTATTGAAAATCTTGTGAACTGCAGTCAATTACCAATACTTTATTTCCCAAAAAAATAAAGACAAAGAAGCTCGTGTTTTAACTTCAATCAGCACCTGATTTGAATTTTCTGTTACTCTACATTGAGCTTTAACATGCATTCACCTGCCGCTAGCATTCAAATATATTCTGCCTGTTGACACAAAAGCATAAATCTAACCTGCTAGTGCGTGGGATTGAGGTTCGATTGTAGCTTGTAGCTTAATTGGTATTTTTGACATTGGTACAATTTCTCATCCAATTGTAGCTTAATTGGTACATAATTGCATTTTTTGCAGAAGATTTGTAGAAGTTTTAGTCGTTTTTGATTTGTGAAAACAGAAAACAAAGCATCTACAATCAGAATACAAATAATCTACAATTTATCTACAAAATATCTACAAACTAGGTACGTTAAATTTTAATATCCCAATTCTCATTCAATTGTATCTTAATTGGTATTTTCGACATAATTGCATTTTTTGCAGAAGATTTTGTAGAAGTTTTAGTCGTTTTGGATTTGTGAAAACAGAAAACAAAGCATCTACAATCAGAATACAAATAATCTATAATTTATCTACAAAATATCTACAAACTGGGTACATTGAATTTTAATATCCCAACTCCCATTTCAGTTGTAGCATAATTGGGATTTTCGACATAATTGCATTTTTTGCAGAAGATTTGTAGAAGTTTTAGTCGTTTTTTGATTTGTGAAAACAGGAAACAAAGCATCTACAATCAGAATACAAATAATCTACAATTTATCTACAAAATATCTACAAACTGGGTACATTGAATTTTAATATCCCAATTCCCATTTAACTGTAGCTTAATTGGTATTTTCGACATAATTGCATTTTTTGCAGAAGATTTTGTAGAAGTTTTAGTCGTTTTGGATTTGTGAAAACAGAAAACAATACATCTACAATCATAATACAAATAATCTACAATTCATCTACAAAATATCTACAAATTGGGTATATTGAATTTTAATATCCCAATTCCCATTCGATTGTAGTTTAATTGGGATTTTCGACTAGACATAATCTTAAAGATTCATTATAGTATTCTCAATTATAGATTGAGGGAAACATATTAGAAAGCTACATCAACTACTTTGTCGAGTTTGAAAAATACTACCTAGTGACATCAACTATTAGATTTGTCAACTTATTATTTTTCATGGAAAAAAAAATATAACGATATTTTCAGCTACAAGTTTAAGTGAGACTATAAGCAGAAAGATTAGGTGAAAATAGGAACAATCTAAATAAGGAATTTTAATGCTACATGATTCCTTATTTAATGAAATATCTGGAAGAATATTTACTTGCATGATTGTAACGCGCTTAAATAGGAATATCTGGAAGAATATTTAGTTCCAGATTTGTAGCGCACCTAATTAGGAAGGAATCAGCTCCTAATAATTGGTATTTAATGAATGGGATAATATTTGTAGAATAACTGTGAACATGGCGGGTAAATATGAAACTATACACATTTTTTGTAATAAGGTTTCATATATGGTATAGGAAGGTAAAAGTCCCTTTATTTATTTTGCTACCACTAGGTAGGGATGTTCGTCGGTCGGTCGGTACGGTACGGTATTTAGACATTTCGGTTCGGTATTTTCGGTATTCGGTTTCTTAAAATCCTACACCAATATCGTACCTAATTAAATTCGGAATGGTTCGATTTTTCTCCTTTCGGTTTCGGTTTATTCGGTTCGGTAACTTCGGTTTATTCGGTTTGAATACCTAACTAGTGCATAGAGCCATAGACTATAGTATTCTTTATTAAAGTACTCAAAAATACAAAAGTGAAAATGTTTGTTGACAAAATTTTTGTCCAAAACTAACAAATATCGATCCAAATAGAGAAAATTGTACATAAATGAATATTTGATCACTAGAAATGTCTTGTTACTTGTTTAGAGTTAATTGATGAACTTAGAGAATAAAGGAAAGTAAATTTTAGATTTTTTATATTTGTATTATAATTGATAATATATGTTTTGTGTAATATAATATATATTTCGGTACGGTATCGGTATTTCGGTTTTTTATTTTAAAATACCAAATACCATACCTAATACCATTTTTTTGAAAAACTTAAACTGAATACCATACCAAATAACAAAATACCGTATACCAAATACCAAAATTTTCGGTTTCGGTACGGTAATTCGGTATTTACCAAATTATGCACAGCCCTATCACTAGGTGTAACCAATAATTTTTACCAAGTTTAGGGGGTTTTAAGGTATTCTGCCATACGAATATGTACAAGCTACAAGTTATTTGGACTTCGGATTGCTTTTACTTTAAGTATAATATTTTATAAAATTATTGATTAAATCATAATATAATTTATTGTTTGCATTTTTAGATAAATTGTCATTCGAACAACCAAATATGGTGAGATTGTTATGTAATTTCTCATTTCTGTTTTTCCTTCATTACTTTTTAAGCTCCACCTTTTCGTCAATACTCCACTCCTCCTTTTTGCCACTTACTCATTCTTGCCATATTCTTTTATTTTCTTTCTTTGAGTTTAAATTGTTTTACTTTATCAAATTCTAACAGCCATTTCTCACTAGCACTTCCCTCTGTCGTTGTATAAAGGTACTCCTCTAGCCACATTATTATCTCATCTATAATCATTTTTCTCCTTCTAGTTTCAAACATTTGGTAAATCCAATATTTACAGTTTTAGGAATTATTTATGCGATGAATAATCTTCTGAAGATTGTTATACTATAGTAAATTATATAATTAAGTAGTAATCCATTACTCTTCCATTATAAGTCAATCACAGTAACGCATAGATTATATGGTGTCATTTTCATGTGAAAAAAAAACATGTTGATCCTGATATTTATAACAAGCAAATGAATGTAAACCATATTTCTTATATAAACACTTAGTGACTTAACCATGGTTAAGTAATATGTATCCACACTTCAATTTATAACTCTTCTGATTAAGTTGTTTGATTTGATATAAACATGAATTGATTCATCTTGATAGACAACTTGATTTTTAAAGCAAATGATTGAAAAAGATGGCTAATTTATAGATTCACTTAAACATAGTCAAATAGTCTAAGTTTCATCTGTCATAAGCTTGTACTTTCAAATGGATACAATTCTAGAAATAGAGCAAATGCTTAGCAATGTTCTTAGTAGCTGCTAAGAATTCATGTGAGATAATTAAGGAACTCAGCAGCAGTTGCAACAGCACCTCCTGTAATGGCATCCATCACAATCTTGTCGCGATTGTTGTTGCTTGCAGCAGATATGAGAGCCCCAGTCAATGCACCCCCAATCATTGCATTCTTCTGCAAACAGAGTGAAGAAAAATCAAAGGATAGACTCTTGTTCCAGAAGAGAACATTCAATATTTCAATCCTCTTTCATTAGGATCCTTGAGGGGAATACAAGTCACGATTAAATTCTCTTAACAAAAACCATTGCAATTTCTCTTTACCTTTGTTTAATTAGTAGTTACTATCGTGAATCGTGATAATCATATTAAAGATTTTGCTGCAATGTTTTCACTCATAACCAGAGTAAAACCCCATATACTGATGCTACATCGCCTAAATTACCTTCCTTTTTAGAACCATAAAGCTGGGTTTATCACACAAGATGCAACAGGAAGTTTCTTTACATGTAACCTACATAAAGTTCGATTCAAGGAGCTTTAACTTAACTAAAATCCCAATTCCAGATGCAAATATAAATTGCTAGTCTTCATCGTAAAACCGGTATTCAGTGCAGTAACCTCACTAATGTTGGCTTCCACTGGTAAATGGGAGACTGAGCATTCACAATCTACCACTGGTTGCAGTTGGGGGATAGCACATCTCAGAGATTGGAAATCTTTAATCGAGCATTGTTCAGAAAATGGCTATGGAAATTTGCAATAAAAAAGCGGACCATCCGGATGAAGGATAACTACAAAAAGAAAAAACCCAGTATAATCTCACAAGTGGGGTCTAGGGAGGGTAATATGTACGCAGACCTTACCCCTATATTATGAACGTAGAGAGACTGTTTCTGATAGACCATCGGCTCAACGAACAGTGAAAATAAAGGAACAAACAATAGCAATAACAAGGTAATAGGGGAAGCGAATGACACGACACGTAATAATAAAGAACCAGGAATAAGAAAATATAAGAATAGTACTACTACTACTGATAAGACTAGGAGAAACTCACGACTACCTCCACATCTTCCTATCGAGGGTCATGTCCTCGATAAGCTGAAGCAATGACATGTCCTGCCTAATCATCTCTCCCCAGTACACCAGTACACCATCCGGATGAAGGTTATTTCGGTGAAACATGGTTATAATAGTTAACCTTGGTTCATAAAGGAGGTGTTGTCCCACAACAGGACGAGCGGGTGAAAACGGATCATGATAGGAAAGTGGACTTTCCCGAGTACAATGTGTTTTTGTCCGAAATGGGAATAGAATCCGATCTTGGCTTAATAGTATGTGATACCCTGGAAGATTACATCCCTAGCTCGTTCTCATAAGCTAATGATAAGAGGATTGTAATAGCTAAGGTTCTAAGGCAGGATGGAAAACAGAGGTCATGGGATATAACTTCAGATGACTTCAACAGGATTCGGAATCGGAGACGACGAGGTGGATGCATTCCTGCTGAGACTATATAGCCATACACAGTTTGGAGACGCAGAGTCTATCATAATGAAAGGTTCCTTCTCGAAACACATTTCTAATATAATCTTATTACAGTTGTTTATTAAGTGGGAGAAGACCCCTAATCCAATGGTGAAATCTCTATGGAGATGCAGCGCACTGAAGAAAGTGCATTTCCTCACTCGTATTTTGAGGGCAGTGTTGCGCGTGGTAAAAGCATGGGGAGGATGAGTATTGTTCTTTACTACCTTATGATTTTACATTGAAACTGCGTTCCTTGATATTTGCAACATTTGGCAGTCAACATTAAGTGGGTTCTCCGTAAGACAACTGTAGAGACAGACTGAGTAAAATGGTTCGAGGAAAGAAGCTATGGAAGAGGCTCCCTTTCAGTATTTTTGGGCTTTTGTGGAGGGAAGAAGCAGGAGAACTTTGAAGCGCCAGAGGGTTTGTCGTTCAGGGTCAAGGGTTCTCTTCTATTTCTTTGTACTTTTGGTGTAAAATATAAATACCAACTTGTACGGGCAATTGACTAGATTTTTGAAATGTTTGATGTATATTTTACATGCACTTCTGTAAGGAGACAGCCTGCCTACCTTCACAAGGTAGGGATAAGAACTGCGTACACACTACCCTCCCTAGACCCCACTTGTGGGATTACACTGGGTATGTTCTTGTTGTACTTTTGTAAGTAACACATAATCTTGGTGTAGTTTAAAGGAACTCTTTTGATTCATCAAAACAAAAAGAGTGGCCACCATGGGGAAAACCTGGTACTATGCGTCGGTTGATGAAACAGAAACTGAATGCTCGCGGAATTAAAAGCAAAGACAGTGTGGAGAGGATGCAATCGGTTGAGGTGAGGAGGTAGGAAACACACGGAAGGGCGAAGAGAGATTATAACGCTGTATAGGCCCTCAATGTCCAATTAGTTGAGCAAATTCTTATAAAATGCAAATAAAAAATTACCCAATCTCTGGTTCCACGGATCCTCTCTGCTCCATACTCCATTCCAGCATATACCCCAGCCACAGTCCCTGAATAAAGAGACAAGAATTGTTAGATAATCCACTCGAAGATTCAAGAAATTGGGAAACTAAGAAACTCTTTTCAAACCATCCATTTTGAATATATGCGGGTGGAACTGGTGCAGATTACTCACCCCAATAAGCACCTTCTTTACACATTTTCTTCAACTGCAACCAAAGGTAAATTCAGTTAAAACACAACAAGCATGTTGATCAATCTTCTTTTTTTTCGGTCAACATAACTAAATCCTCCAGAGTAGCCACTTAAGTTCTGTGGTGGCATAAGTGAAATAGATTTTGAGCTGAACATAAGAGAGATGCTGCTCTTACCACGAAATTTTACTAAAGCATAATTTTAGGTGTAGAAGGGGAGCCTTGGAGCTACTGTAAAGTTGTCTCTGTGTGACCTATAGATTACGGGTTCGAGCCGTGAAATCAACTACTGGTGCTTGCATCAGGGTAGCTGCCTACATCACACCCTCTTTGGGTGCGGCCCTGCATAAACATGGGATGCTTCGTGCACCGGGCTGCCCTTCTTTTTTTCATAATTTCAGGTGTGGTAGGCTGATTTTGAGCTAAACAGGACATTTGGCTTTATATGCATTGAAGTTCTGGTTAATGCTTGTTAAATATTTTGCTCATTGGTATTTCCAAGCACCAAAAGAAACAGATATAATTCTGAAAGTCTTCTTAATCCGTAACCACTAAAGTCTTTTTTTTAGCCAGTATTCATCAGTATCGTTTTTGATCGGTCACTATCCATTAGTATCTCAACAATAATATCTTGTGCTCAGACCAGAATAAGCCTTCTTCACAAATCACACCTCATAGGTGGCCAAACAAATCTAAAAGAGGACGATCACATCGTTAAGCCAAATTTTGATTCTAGAACATTTCTCTTATACAAAACTGAATAAACACTTCCAAGACAATCAACTAGAATAGTTACACAAATTAATAAAAATGAGATAGTGTACAGTTTAAGGCATGCTCACCGAATTCTCAAAGTTGTGACTCGACACACTGCCTGCAAAGACCATGTTGATTGTGAAATAGTAAGCTGAATTATGGATAGTTTTATAAATATAGAAGCTGGTAACTTAAAGAACTTCAATTTACACTTCACTACAACTTGGAGATCAAGTACAATCCCCAATCCATTCTTTTTTTGAATTCCTCAGGTTACATATCACATCGAAAAAAGTCAAAGAAGCAAAAAGTCAAAAAATGGCGAAACGGCTATGTTGTGGATCCTACTTTTGTCTTGACCTACCCGTATAATTAGTGTGATATGGTTGCGGGAACTTCGTTTACAACAGCAACAACAACAAACCCAATGTAATCCTACAAGTGGGGTATAAGGAGGGTACGCTGTACGCACACCTTACCCCTACAAAAATATACGAGCGGATAGTATGCACCGGTAAACAAGTACTGTAACATGGGCGATTACTAGGAAATTGAGAAGTCTGGTCACTTCAGTTACATAATGATACTCTTTACTTTTTAGATCTGTTTCAAAATGTACGATACATTTCTAAATTTGGAAATTATTTGACTTTAAATTTCTCATTTTACTTTGATGAAATGCTCTGTAAGATCACAATTTTTTTCGTCCAACCAAACATCATCATCTAAAATAAAACTGAGTAAAAAAAAAAAAAAAAAAAAAAAAAAAAAAGAGGAAAAAAAAATGAGAGCAGTCTAGTTTCCCCCATTTGATTTAGTAAAGATTCTTCAGTCTAGATAACTGAAATCAAATTTAAGAATCGACCTTTTTTGACAATGTGATAAGTTTCTTCAACAGCAGTTTTGGTGACAGCAACCTAAAACAAGTAAGAACAAAAAAAAAACACGGTAAAAATCAAGCAACCCATGTTTACAAAATCCAAAAAAGAAGTAAAAAATCACCAAATTAACAGCAGAGAGGAGAAAATTACAGTGCCAATTTTCAAGAAAGCATCAACAGTTTGGTTGAGAAGTGGGTTGCCCATATCAATAACCAAATCCACCTTTGGAGAAGCTAATGATGCTGAAAATCTGCTCCTCGGCATTTTTTTCTTCTTCTTTCTTCTTCTTCTTCTTTGTTCTTTGCTTTTTTGTTCTAGTGCCTTTTGTTACTCGATATAATCACAGGTAGTCCACTCACTCACCTCTCGGGGTACGGGTCCTATTGCTTTCTTTTTTATCTAATTCTTGTTTGTTTGGCCTTTTCGAATGCATGCAAATTCCAATTATGCCGGCAAACAGCATCTTTTTTCTTTGGCTTTTTTTTTCTCATTTGGGACAAATATAAGATTGGCCACTCCAGCATTTGCTAATTAAAAAAAAAAAAATATATATATATATATATATATAATATACTATACAAAAAAATTATTTTATTGATTATTAATTTTGAAAGTAGCTAAACATATATATTTTTAAATTTTTTTTCTTTTCCTTGCATCTAAAATAAGGAGTTCTAATTTTACGTAGTAAAAGTCTAAAAAAATTTATATAATCGAGTCACTAATAGAAAAACTTACAAGTAAATTTCTACTATAAGTACAGAATATGATAAAAATGATAGCTACTACTCCCTCTGTTTTAATTTAGATGAGGTAGTTTGATTCTGTACGGAGTTTAAGTAAAAAAATATAAGAATTTGGAAACGTGGGGTCTTAAAAGCTTAAAGGGTAAAAGTAGGTAAAAATAGCACGGTAAAGTCAGTTTTCGGACTGTTCAATCAAAAATAGGCAGCATTTACCAAGTCAATGAAAAATAGCCACTATTTTGCTGCAATAGAGACCGGTCCAGCATAATATACTGGAGTTCGCTGCATTTGTGTATGAACTCCAGCATATTATGCTGGACCGGTATACTTTGCTGGCTCCAGTATAATATACTGGAGACTGGAGCACCGGTGCTCCAAACTCCAGTATATTATACTGGACCAATATACTTGCTGGAACTCCAGTATATTATGCTGGAGTTCTAGTGTACTTATGCTGGAACTCCATCATATTATGCTGGAGTTCCAGCATACTTATTCTGGAACTCCAGTATAATATGCTGGAGTTCAAGTATACTTATGCTGGAACTCCAGCATAATATACTGGAGTATTTTCCGGGTTTTGAACAGTGTTTTCGCTCAGATTTATCTTTATATAAAAAGTGGCTAAATTTCGATTACTTTTGAAATTTGGTTATTTTTGAACGACCAGTTGTAAATCTGGCTATTTTTAAAATTTACCCTAAAACTTAAAAGCTTTGTGGGGCCATGACATTTGTGTGGTTATAAAAGCTTCTCATTAAGGGTAAAATGGATAAAATTAAGAGTTTAAAGTTAAATTATTTTCAATTGTAGAAATATGTCATTCTTTTTGGAACGGACTAATAAGGAAAATGTGTCATCTAAATTGACACAAAGGGAGCACTTTTTGTCACAAATTTCTACTTTTGAATAGTATAGTGTGAACAAAAGAGGACAAAAGATGTAAAAACGGGAGAATCTATTATGAAGTAGTGTATGCACAAATTTTATCTCTATCTTTATTTATAAGAAATGTTATAACATCATAATTACAGCAGAGTTGATAAGAAATACGATAATTAAAAAAACTTCATTGACTTTGAATATCATTCAAAAATAATCGTCTTGCTATGTTATACTTTAGGGAAAAGGGCCAGATATACCCCATTACTTTCGGATACTGTCTACATTTAACCTCCGTTATACTATTCGACCAAATTTATCCTTACTATCAATAAAAAAAAATTAAAATTATCGCTTGATCTGTTAAGTAATCCAAAATCTCCCATTTTTTTTTAAAATCACTTGTTGTTCTTCTTGCTCCACTATAATGGAGATGGGAGAGATCAGACTGAAGCATAACTTTCGCGAGGGGAACAAAGTTGCACACCAACTAGCCAAGGAAGCACTACTTTATCCTAGCTATAATATTACTAGCTATTTTGCGGAACATCCTAATTTTGCTCTAAATGTGTATTCTGCTGATAAGGATGGTTGTAATAGTTTCCGGACTTGTAGTTTAGTTGCATGTAATATTTTGGCCTCCCTAGATAATGAAAATGCCTTAGGGGGTATGAACCAATTATGTATTAACGGCGGCTCTTTGGGACACTGTCCCTAAGACAATGTCGTAAGTTATAATATAATATAAGTATCTTATCCTTCAAAAAGAATATTTTTAATTACCCACTTCTCTTCTTGTGATAGTGGGTTTGGAATTTGTTTATTTTATTTAGTTTTCAAACATATAGACAACGTATAATTTATTTGGTCTGTTTATTGTATATTATATACAACTGATCATTATGTATATTCAGATATATTTTGTTATTGTTTGGTTGGTATAGAGTTCGATCAACTAATTAAAGAGTGCACAATGCGTAGGCATTTTATTGAAGCAAAATTGAATTCGACAATGTAAAGTCTCCAAGGAACTTCAACTTCTATCACTAATAGTTGCAAAGTCTCCACACCTTTAATTTGGTGCAGCGAATTCATTAAAGTTGAAATGTTATAAATACTTTTGGAATTTAGCCAAGCTACCTAATTTAGATCGTCAATTTACTATACTTTGTTTACTATCCGTTGTATTATTTTTATATTTCTTTCTCTTATTTTGCTTTCAATTAAGAAAGCAGGTAAATGCTTGGGAGAAATTCAAAAATAGCTATAGTTTCAAAAGTAATCGAAATTTAGCCGCTTTTTATGTAAAGATAAATCTGAACGAAAACACTGTTCAAAATCCGGAAAAGTACTCCAGCATAATATACTGGAGTTCCAGTATAATATACTGGAACTCCAGTCTAATATACTAGAGTTCCAGTATAATATACCGGTCCAGCATAATATACTGGAGTTTGGAGCACCGGTGCTCCAGTCTCCAGTATATTATATTGGAGCCAGCAAAGTATATCGGTCCAGCATAATTAGCTGGAAGTTCATACACAAGTGCACCGAACTCCAGTATATTATGCTGGATCGGTCTCTGTTGCAGCAAAATAATGGCTATTTTTTATTGACTTGGCAAACGCTGGCTATTTTTGAATGATCAGTCCGAAAACTGGCTAGCCCGTGCTATTTTAACGAGAAATTAAAAAAATAGCCAGATTTACAAGTGGTCGTCCAAAAATAGCCCAATTTTAAAAGTAATCAAAATTTAGCCACTTTTCATGTAAAGATAAATCTGAGCGAAAACACTATTCAAGACCCGGAAAATACGCGTATATTATGCTGGAGTTCCAGCATAAGTATGCTCGAACTCCAGCATATTATACTGTTCCAGGATAAGTATGCTGGAACTCCAGCATAATATGATGGAGTTCCAGCATAAGTATACTAGAACTCCAGCATAATATACTGGAGTTCCAGCAAAGTATATCGATCCAGTATAATATGCTGGAAGTTCATACACAAGTGCTCGAATCTCCAGTATATTATGCTGGAACTTTCCGTGTGTTGGAGTTCCAGCATAATATGCTGGAAGTTCATACACAGGTGCACCGAACTCTAGTATATTATGCTGGACCGGTCTCTGTTGCAGCAAACTAGTGACTATTTTTTATTGACTTGGTAAAGTCTGGCTATTTTTGAATGACCAGTCCGAAAACTGGCTAGACCATGCTATTTTTACCCAATTATTTCGTGGAACAAGAAGAAGAATAAGTGACTTAATTAAAATAATTTGGGTGATTGTGGGCCACCAAACAGACTGAGGGGTAATTTTTAAAAGTTTGCTGATGCTAAGGGTAAATTTGACCGGATAACATAATGGTAGTGGTAAATTTGACTGGATAGTATAACGGAGATTAAATGTAAACAATATCTAAAATAGAGGGACATATTTGGCCATTCCCTATATTTTATGTTACATTATTTGATTTGCACTATTTTTAGGTGTATGTAATCGTCACTTAAGAAAAAAATTAAGTTGTAACTGAAAAGTAATTTAATAGAGAGAATATTATTGTCAGGTTCAAAATTTGATTAATTTAATTGATGAATGTAAATGTTTGAAAGTTGTATAAAATTAAGATTATATCCAGTATTTTAAAACGTAAAGAGCATCATACAAATTAAAATATAGCGTATATTAAAGCACCACTCTCAAAAGACTCGAACTTAGTGGGCTTTTGACTATAAGAATTGTAAAATTTTGAAAAACAATGAAAAAAAAAAAAACTTAAGTGAAAATGGTATTTGAAAATTAGAGTTGTGTTTGGACATAAAGATAATTTTGGACTGTTTATAGATTTTTGTGAGTGATATGAAGTGAAAACTTTTTCAAAAAATTCCGAGATTCATCTTCCAGTAAAAATCGAAAATTTCATAATCAAATAATAATTCAAAAAAAAAAGTTAAAAATATCGAAAAAAAGAATCTTTTTTTATGGCCAAACGGGCCTTAATTAAACCAAAAGAAAAAGCACGAAGAGTCTTTGCTTGTTGTGTCATCTGTCGGTGTTTAACAAATTGGGATCTCTATGAATTTAGAAGTTCATGTAGGAAAAAAAGTTTGTAGTCATCAACTTCTAGAGAATATTCTCTCTATATATATTTATTGATACATTGAAAATTTAATTAAATAAAACTCTTATAATCTTCCATAGACATGATTTATTAAATTCAATTTTCTTGACTGCAATCTCCCAGATTATCAAATTTTTGTCGTGTTTGTGATCTTTATTTACCAAAAAATCTGCTTATTAGTTCGCTTCTCCAATATGCTTGATAATAGCCTCGTTGATTTTCAGTAAATACGTAGAATCTTCAATTATAGTTCCAAGAGAGTGACACTGTATGTCTTCCTCTTTGGTAAGCTTATCATATATCTATCTATCTATATCTATATCTATATCTATATCTATATCTATCTATATATATATTATTATAAAAGCACGAATACAATGTCGGTTTACAAAAATAACCTTATAATATTAAGCATAATAATTCATAATAAAAAGACATAACCGGAATTNCCCATGATTTTCACTAATTTACATGTTATAATCTACCTATAAACTATGTATTTAACTCACATTGTGTAGGAATTACTTACCTCAAAGTGTTGGGTGAAATCCCCTCTCTAAGAGCTCCAAGAATCGCCCCCAAAATGAAATAAATGAGCTCAAAAATGCCTAAGTCCCGTATTAAATGAAGTCCACTGTCTCTAGCGATTTCCGCATCTGCGATCTCGCACCTGCGGCAAGACCTTCGTAGGTGCGCCTTTTCCTTACCTGGCCAGGATCCGCATCTGCGGACACAAGAAGCCGCATCTACGAGCCCTTTCCGCTCCTGCGACCACGGTGTTCGCGCCTGCGGTCTCGCAAGTGCGTAAATTCTTTCGCACCTGCAGTGCTTGGGTTTCGTTTGCATTTCTGCTTCTGCGGCTCATGGCTCGCATCTGCGAGCTCGCACCTGTGGCTAGCCAAGCGCAAGGTGCATTTATGACAGATCAGGGGAGCTTCAGCTCTTGCTCCAAGTTTCCAACTTGGTCTGAGCCTCGTTCGATTGACACTCGGGGCCCCTGGCCCGATCCGAACCATACTACAAGTTTGGAATCATAAACGACTCACCGAACCTCGGAATAGCCCGAATACATAAACTAGATCACACCTAACNAAGAATCATCTGTATTGGCAATACATTGTCACTCCATAATGTCCAACAATAATATATTTTTATATGATATTTGAACTATTTTCGTACTCAAATAATACTTTTTTATCAAATTTTCGTGTAATATTAGAAATACTCAATTATTAACAACAACTAAGAAAATATTTAAGAATATAAATGTGTGAGAAAGAGGGAAAAAAAAGTTGGTAAGAGTCAATACCACTAATGATTCTACAAACATAAAGATATAAAAATGAAATGTCATATCAATCTTTTACTCTTTGAAAATAAAATTTATGATGGATAAAATAATAATTAAGATTAAATATTCAAAATAAGAGATAAACTAATATTAAGATCTAAATCAACATTAAAATTATTTTTTATGTTAAAACCAAATAATTAAATTTTTTTAATTAATTATTTAGCAAGAGAATCTAATTTAATTATTTTCTAAATTCATCATATGAGTAAAATTCTTATTCAAGTTTTAAAAAAAAAATCTTAGGATACATAAATTTATTCCATAAAAAGAGTGTTAGAACGCAAAGCAAAAAGGTTAGTATATTTTAAGAATCAAAATCCTATACAAGTGCCTAAGGAAGCGCAACCAAAGCTAAATCGTAAACAAGAACAAGCTTTCAAGATTATATTATAAAGAGTCGACTCTGCTATAACGAGATTATTCTTTGTCACGACCCGGATTTCCCACCCTCGGGAGTCGTGATGGCGCCTACTGATAGGAGCTAGGCAAGCCAATTAATTTAACACTTTTCTCATTATCATTAGCAAAATAAAGGAAGAACGAGGCAATTAACATAAAAGCGGAAATCTCGAAACATAAATAATATAAACCAAGTACGGAATTTCACATACACCTCTACCCCGATCTGGTGTCACTAACTCACGAACTTCTACTGAACGCTAAATACAAAGTCTGAATGAGAATACAACACTGTCTGATCCGATACGAGGGAAATCAAACGAAAGGCAGAGATAAGAGAGACTCCGGGCCATGCGGACGCCATCAAACTACCTCGGAATCTCCGGACTGAAGTAAGCTCCCAACGCTCCTACTGCTGACCAAAGGCTCCTGCTCCGGTACTATGATCTGTGCAAAAAGCACAGAAGTGTAGCATCAGCACAACCGACCCCATGTGTTGGTAAGTGCCTGGCCTAACCCCGGCGAAGTAGTGACGAGGCTAGACAGGGCCTACCAAAAACAACCCGTGCAGATAAATATATACAAGGCAACGGAAAATAACAACAGAGAATATCAACTAAATAGGGGAAGGGGGCATGCTCGGGAAAAATACAGCGAATACAGATCAATGGATATAACGACGAAACTATCTCAATATCATAGCTCATATATATATAAGTGGTCGGCGCGCCACACGATCCCATTTCTTAATTCATAAGTGGACGGCGTGCCACACGATCCCATTTCTTAATTCATAAGTGGACGGCGTGCCACACGATCCCATTTTCATAATATATAAGTGGTCGACGTGCCACACGATCCCATTTCTTAATATATAAGTGGTCGGCGTGCCACACGATCCCATATTATAGTATATAAGTGGTCGGCGTGCCACACGATCCCATTTCTTAATATATAAGTGGTCGGCGTGCCACACGATCCCATATTATAATTCAAAATATCTGACTTTGTAAAGAAGGCCCCATTAGGGGAATTCGACAACATAACACTTTAACCCGGCAAGGGTACAGCTAACATCCCAAATATCCCGACAAGGGAGAGTACATAATAATAGTCTACACGTCCCGGCAAGGGAATAATCACAACACATCCTCTTTTGGATCATTTCTTTCTCAACTATCACATTCTTGTTCGAGCCAACGCTCCAAAATATACCAATCACAATTTTTCCTTAACCGTTCACATTATATGAAAATTTATTCATTAGACAAGGTAGTGGTGTCACATCATTCGAATTAAAAGCAATTAAGACTCACGGTCATGCTAGACGCCGATGTATAGATACTCGTCACCATGCCTATACACCGTACTCCACATTTAGCAAGTAGCAATTAACATCCTAATCCTATTCCCTCAAGCCAAAGTTAGAACAAACACTTACCTCGGTCCGAAGAATAGCAATCAATCCTCAATTACCGCCTTTTCTCTACAATCCGACTCTGAAACAACGGTATCTAGTCATAATTTGTTCAATAATATCAATAAGGGATCAAAAACACAATCTCATAGCCTAGAAATGGAATTCCTATCATTCTTCCAAAAACACCAAAATTCGACACCTGTCCCACATGGTCCAAACACGAAGCTCGGACCAAAACCCAATCACCCATAACCCCACGAGTTCAAATACACAATTTGTTTCAAGATTCGACCCCAAATTGAGGTTGAATCACCCAAAATTCCCAAAAACCTAACTCTACCCAAAACCCTTAATTTCTACTTGATTTCATGATTTAGGGTTAGGAAATTAGTAATTAGATGAAGAAATAATAAGGGAATGATGTTAAGATTACTTACCCAAAGAGTTATGGAGGAAGGAGAGCTTGAATTTCGTCTATGGAGGGTTTAAGAGAAGAGCTCGTGTGAAAAAAAATGAGAAATCCCGTCACTGGTTCTGTTTTTAGGCTTCAAAATAACTAGGCGAATTTGCCCCACGCGATCGCGGATGTAGGGATGCGATCGCGAAGGGTTACACAGAATGGTCAACGCGATCGCGTGGGTTGTAATGCGATCGCGTAAGGGAATACTGGGGGGGGGGGGGTTCCGAAAACTTGGGTCTATGCGAACGCAAACCTACTGGTGCGAACGCATTGAAGGAAATGCTAAGGCAGTGCGATCGCGTGATCAAGTACGCGAACGCGAAAGAGTAAAGAGCCAAAGGTACGCGATCGCGGGCTGAAGATTGCGATCGCGTAAGAGGAAATCACTGGGCAAAAAGTTGCAGAATTTCTGCTATGTTTTTCTAAGTCAAAACATCCCGAAACACCTCCGAAAGCACTCCCGGGCCCTCGGGGCTCCTAATCAAACACACACACTAAGTCAATAACATCCTACGAACCTACTCGAGCGATCAAATCGCCCAAAATAACATCAAATTCAATGGATCAAGCCTCAAAATCATCATTTTCATTTCAAACTTCTTAAACTTCTAAGTTTAGATATTTAGGTCCGAAACACGTCAAATGACGTCCGATTTCGACCAAACTTTACAGAAAGCGCTTAACACATATTTAAGACTTGTACCGGGTGTCGGAACCAAAATACGAGCCCGATACCATAGTCTTTTAATCAATTTTCATTTTCATTCCTTAAGAATTTCAGAAAAACAATTTCACAGAAAAATTCATTTCTCGGGCTCTNTCCCGAGGGCCTCGGGGTGAATTCGGGTGGTTAAACGAGAATTTTGAGGTGTAATTGCAGGTCAGATTTTTCTGTCATCTGGTGTTTCCGCTTCTGCGGAAATGGACCGCAGAAGCGGGTGCGTGGTCGCAGAAGCGGTCATGGCCGGCTAGGGAAATTCCGCAGATGCGGAAGGTGGCTCGCACCAGCGGGTCCGCATAAGCGGACAATGTGCCGCAGAAACGGTTTTGAAGGGACCGCAGAAGCGGACTTCGCGTCGCATAAGCGAAATCCGGGCTTCTAAGTGAAAACCGCTTAAGCGGAAATGTGGCCGCAGAAGCGGTCCCGCATAAGCGAAAGCGGGACCGCAGAAGCGAAAATCGCTGGGCGACAGAAGGGTTTTAAAATAATATTTCATCCGCGACCCTTTCATATTTTTCCTCCATTGTTGACGTTCTTAAGAGCTTTGAACAAGGAAATTCGAGGGTTTTGACTGAGAATCACTTGGAGGTAAGTTCCTTGGCCTAAATATTCGAATCTATGGTAGAAATTACATGTAAATTGTAGAAAATTCATCAAAAACGGGTCAAGCTAGGGCTTGGAAAGCTGTGATGTAAAAATGGAATTTGGAGGGTCAAACGAGCTCCGATTTTGATAAACTTTATATGCACGGACTCGTGGCGAGACGAGGAATATGTTGGTGTGATTTTTGGAATTTTTCGAGAAGTGGGCCCGGGGCTCGGGTTTTACCAACTTCGTGAATTTTAGTACTTTTCGAGTATTTTTGATTGGGTTATGTTTCTTTAACCCATATTTATGTATTCGTTGTGATTTTGACTAGATTCGACGCGCGAGGAGGTCGATACGAAAGGAAAAGGCATTGCGGACCATTCTACGGCCGGTTAGAGGTGAGTAGTTGGTGTATATGATGGCCTGAGCGTTTGAAACCCCGGATTTTCACATTGTGACGCTATTGTAGGGCGTGACTCACACCCCATGACAGGTGCGGGATTTGTTATGACTGGGGATTGAGACTTAGTCCATCCCGAACAAGAGTGTTTCTATATTGGCGACTGATACGCACCCTGTATTGAATATATCTGGGCTTATTGCCGTGTTTGGGGCCTTGTGCCGATCTGTAGCATCCTTAGAGGATGAATGTCATTGTGATAGCATGATTTGTATAATCATTGATCTCAGTCCCGTGGTTAATTACTGTTATGAAACGCTAAGTCACTTTTCCTGAAGTTAAATATCTAAAGTATATTCTTCTTAATAAATTGGAAATTGGGAAATTAATTGAATCTGTTACGTGACTCATATGCATATTGTGGACTGAGTATGGATCGGGCTGCACGCCGCAACGAATGGTATGATTATATTGCGCTTGGGCTGAAGGAGCCCCTCCGGAGTCTGTACACACCCCCAGTGAGCGCCGTCGACGTTAAATGGATCGGGCTACGTGCCGTAGCGGTCATGTGCATTGCATTGCATCCTTACATTATACTTGACTGATATATTTGAAGTTGTTTTGCTATTAGATTCGTAATAAGGTGTAGGACTGTTAGTTTTAGCTTTGCTTTGTGGTATTTCGTGGATTTCTTATCTTCAGACATTTTATATGCTTATTAGTCACTGAGGCGGTAGTACTCACCCCTACTCCCTGCACCTTGTGTGCAGATTCAGGTACACCGGAGGCTTAGCTGAGCAGTCCTTGTTTTCCAGAGCTATTCAGAGTTGTTGAGGTAGCTGCTTGACGTTCGCAGGACCTGACTACTCTTCCTATTTCAGCTTTAGTTATATATATACATTTCCAGACTTGAGTATTTTCGTTCAGATATTGTTATTCAGATTGTTTAGAGGCTCTAGACTCGTGACCCCAGATCTTTTGGGAGTGTTTTATTAGACTTTGTATTTCTCAGTATTATTCTTCCTTAAATATTGGATTATTATTCTAAGACTATTATAATCTCTTTAGATTGTCGGTCTTGAGGTTTACGGTTGATTTGGGAACGATTGTGGTCAGGCTTGCCTAGCAATATTGTTGGGCGCCATCACGACCGGGTTTGGGGTCGTGACATTTTTACAATATGGTTCCAACAATGTAGAGGAACAAATTTTGTGTCCAAAATTATTTATAAGTCTATATTTATTAACCAGAAGAACTCATAGGGAAAGGACATAACTGCAATAACCTATTTTTTGAACTACAATATCTTCTATGTTAATTTTTAATATATAAAATTAATAAAATCTTGTCTATTGAATTCTTATTAAAAATATGTAGGAAGGTTTAATAAAATCAATTTCATAAGAATCCTCCGAATTGGCAATACATTACCACTACATAATATCCCATACGAAGAAAAAATAAAAGTAATATTAAATAGAATGTATAAAGAGTTGAAATTGAGAAGAAAAAATACCCCCACGATAATATATTTTTATATTATATTTGAACTATTTTCCTACTCAAATAATATTTTTAATCAATTTTTCATGTAATATTGAAAAATACTCAATTATTAAACAACAACTAAGAAAATATTTAAGAATAAATGTGTGAGAAAGAGAAAAAATGGTTGGTGAGAGTCAATAAAACTAATGATTCTACAAAAATAAAGATCTAAAAGTGAAATGTCATATCAATCTTTTACTCTTTGAAAATAAAATTTATAGTGGATAAAATTATAATGAAGATTAAATATTCAAAATAAGAGATGAACTAATATTAAGATCTGAATCAACATAGAATAAATTATTTTTTATGTTAATATCAAACAATTAAATCTTTTAATTAATTATTTAGCAAGAGAATCCAATTCAATTATTTTTTTAAATTCATCATATGAGAAAAATTCTTATTCAAGTTAAAAAGATCTTAGGGGACATAACTTTATTCCACAAAAAAGAGCGTTAAATACAAAGTAAAAAGGTTAGTATATTATTAAGAATCAAAATACTATATACAAGTGTCTGAGGAAGCACAATCAAAGCTAAATCCTAAACAAGAATGCGTTTTCAAGACTATATTATAAAGAGTCGAATCTGGTATAACGCGATTATTCTTTGTAGATGCCTCTGGCGGAATTGAAATAATATTTGTATGTCATGCATTACTTGCAAATATCATATCAAGAGGCATGACACTATTAGCAATAATAGCAAGTGGTGTACCCACAACGATTTTATTGTGAGACCAATCACTGTAGATTTGATATACCTCTTCAAACAACTTATATAACCATCACAAATAGACCAAAACAGAGCAATGGTGATAAATTTATAAGGAAAGCAAAATTGATAATATGGGAGGAAACACTTATGGCTAAGTGTCAAACAACCAGAATAATTGACCAGAGTTCTAGAGATATGTTGGATATTAATGAATCGTTTGGTGAAAAATTAATGGTTTGGGAGGCGATTTCTGTCAAGTACTACCAGTAGTCCAAAATCGACAAAAGCAGAGACTGTAAAAGCTAGCTTGCCAAAGTTATACTTCTGGCCTCAAACGAAAAAGATTCAACTTACAAGAAATATAAAGTAAGAATAGATCCAATATTCAGTGTCTTCTTGCTTCGTGTCGGAAAACGAAGAAGAGCATCCAATAAAAGATGATTTGGTTCTTCTTAAACACTTGGTTGTCAATCCCAATAGTAATAATAATGCATTTAATACGAGAAATATTTTTATCATTAGATTAAAATGTAATTTGTGCAAAATGCATAATAGAATTAAAAAGATATCTTAGCTAGAAATGAATATGTTGATCAACTAAATAAAAGGTTGATTGTAAAATTTTATAGTAAAAACAAAATGTTTTTCAGTTTTTGATTCAGTAGAAAACGATACCAATAATTTCTACCAAGAAAAATACTTAAATACTTTAAAACCAAATGACCTTCAACCATACACGTTTGTTGTCAAGTTTCTTATTTCTTACATATATTACTGTCACCGTATATATAATAGACTAAGTTAAAATTGATCTTCATTGTATATAGGTTAATTTTGAAGAAAAATATGCCTGTCATGCTACTGAAAAACTTAGATACGTCGAGTAGCTTATGTAATAGCACACAGATGGTATATAGAAGTTTTGACAATAACATCAAACATGCAAAAATTTTGATATTGGTTAATGTGTTTCTAAGTATATTCTTATCCCTGAATTCAACTTTCGTCTTCCGAAACTAAGGATCCTTTTAAATGTGTGTGAAAATAATTTTTAGTATATTTATATTTTGTACATATAATAAATAAAGCGCAAGGACAAACATCCTAAATATTGGACTATATTTACCACAATATATTTTCTTGCACGAACAACTGTATGCTGCACTTTCAAGAGGGATATCAAGATCGACAACAAGAGTTCTGATTAAGGCAGAGCAACCAGCGCATTAGGAGAAAACATACACAAAAAAATATTGTCCACAAAGAAGTGTTCGTTAAGATACCATCATATTAATAACTTTTAAACTATAATATATAATTTTTCTAACTAACATGATAAAATTGATCATTTGTGTAAGATTTGATAATGTCCTTTAATTTTAAATTCATGTATTATGCTAATTATATAATAATATTTTTCGGCATTTAGATGATTGTTGTATTGTTATACATAAAATTTCTCTCACTAATTAAATTTTATTGTTCCTTCATATAAATAAATATTTAAATCATCATGTGTCATTATTAACGTGCAACGCACGTTCATAGATACTAGTATATATATATTGCTAAATTTACATTACTAGTGTCAACATAAATTTATGTACAAAATCATTAAGATTATAACAAATACTAGTACATATGAATTCATCACTATAAAAATACAATAAATTTAATGCTAAAAACCTTAACGATTAAACCAATATAATTTAAATTTTGGATTCGCCTCTAAATATATTTTACTTTTTTTTAAATTTATTCGTGAAACACCTGTATGAATTGCCATGCAGGATTTAGCACAAGTGGTTTCAAATTATTGTAGTAATAATTTACTTGAGATTCAATTGAATTTAAATATTTTATTGTGGTTTCAATTTCCTTGAGATTCTATCTTGTATCTCTCGTCATTTAGTATATTTCAGTAACTGTTGTATTTTTGTGTTCGTAAAATAGTAGAATACTTCATCAAACAATTGCAAAGTCCTTTTGAACATTCCTATTGTGTTTTCTTTTACTATATTGACTGTTGTGTTTTACTATTTTTTAGTCCTCCGTGTTTCTGTATTTATTGTTGTGTTCCCCGCTGTTTGTAGTTTTTTTTTTTGTTTCATCTTGATAAATTTCAAGCTTTTATTTAAGCTTCTGGTTATGTGGATTGTGTTGCCGCTGGTGAAAGCTGACATAGATGCACGAGAAATCAACACTATAAACATGTTCACGAGGTAGACTTGCGTATATTTTAGTTTAACTCTTTGCTGGACAAATTTTACTGACCTCTTCGTCTTTCACTTTGCTATTTGAACATGTTTGGACTACCTCCTGCAAGTTCTTTTAAGATTCAGCCTGTTTGCGGATGATATTACTCTAATGGGAAAGGCTAACCAAAAAATTGGTCAATGCATAAAATCATGCATGGACCTTTTTTGTCAAGAATCTAGGTTTTCCATAAATTTCTTAAAATAAAAAATCATCTTCTCAAAAAATTATCCCTTGTCAATACTTGTTATTTCACAAATTTTTTCGGTATAAGATTAAGTCATGATTTTTGTAAATACCTTGGCTTCCCAATCCACAATCCAAAGATTTCCAATTTGTATTAGACAAATTGCATACTAGATTGTCCCATTGGAAGTGTTCTTTCTTAAATATGGCTGAAAGGACAATATTGGCCATAAGTACCTTAAGTGCTATTCCTACCCGTTCTGTGCAATATATGTTGCTCCTCACCAAAATTCTAAAACAAATAGATAAAATCCAAAAAGATTTTATCTGGGGATCCACCAACTCTTCTAGAAAATTACACCTTGTTAATTGGCAAACTATCACAAAGTATAAAGTTGAGGGTGGTCTTGGTATCCACTCAGTTGCATCCAAAAACATCGCCTTGTTAACAAGCCTCACTTGGAGACTCTTGCAAAATCCTGTTATCCCTTGGGCACAGCTTATTTCTCTAAAATATGCCCTGAAAAAGTCTAAATTAACACCTCTTTTATTTGGAAGGCATTTCTTAAGGCTGGAAAGTTTGTAACAAAGGCACATTATGACACGCATGCTTTTGCTCCAAAATAAATATCTGGTCCTCTAAGTGGATTTATAACTCTAATACTCTTAGAAACTCTATATATGGTTCTCTCAGTAGGGAAGACCTAAATCTTTCCTAAAAATACTTATTAAGCATGGTCAGTGGGATGTCTCAAATATTTTTTTTGAATTACCCTCCACAATTATTAAAAATTGCTTTGACCCCGTTACCTAATAATGACCTAAAAGAGGACATTATGAGTTGGGCTCCTAATGCCAATGGGCTTTTTACTACAAAATTATGTTACAAGCTTATAAATTCTAATAACAATACTAACATTATCTTTAGCCGAATTTGAGACCACCACTGCCCTAACAAAATCAAATATTTCCTTAAGCAATGCATGCATAACCGTATTCCTTTTCGAGCCTTGTTAGCACATATTGGCAATAATGTTGATGCCACTTGCACGGTTTGTAAGGAAAATGTGGAAGATATTCAGCATATTTTTCTACACTGCCCATCTACTATGCGCTTTTGGAACAATATGGGCATTCCGACTCAGCCTATCGACAATAACTCTCACTGGCTGATCAATCTAAAAGACAGATTCATTCAAAATACTAGTCATTCTATAAGCTGGGAAACCATTTTTCCTTTCTCTATCTGGAACCTTTGAAAAAATAGGAATAACAACTACTTCAACCACTTAGACCTTGATCTTCATGCCTCAAAAGTTATTCACCAAGCCTGGAATTTAATCTTTACTGGGAAAAAAACCCTTTTATAGTTAATAAGATTGAGATTGAGATTAAGTGAGAAAAACCTCCGATTGGTTCGGTTAAATTAAACATAGAAGGAGCTTTTTCACATACCACTGTGGAAGCTGGACTAGGTGGAGTATTCAAAAATAGCAATGGAGACTGGATCCTTGGTTTTCATAAATCATGCCATGCAACATCAGCCATGCAAGCTGAATTAATGGCATTATAAGACGGCTAAAGCTTGCAAAAGAGATGAATTTCCCCAAGATGGAAATTGAAACAAGCTCCACTAAAATCATCAAACTCATATATGAAGATAACCAATATTTATCTAACACTATTCTTGACTGCAAGTTGTTAATGCACCAGCTGAAGCTCCCAACTCTGAGACAAAACTTCAGAGAAGGTAATGAAGTGGCACACCTCCTAGCAAAGGAAGTTGTTAAACACTTCATCCCAACTAAATGTTTTTCCATGATCGTCCTCCCCCTTTAGTTGATCTTGAATTAAACAGGAACAAGCACGGAATCAGTAAAAGTGTCACGCCCCGGATTTTCCACCATCGGGAGTCGTGATGACGCCTACTAGTGAAAGCTAGGCAAGCTAATTATTCTAATTATTTAATCCTTTTCATTTTTAATCCCTTAATAATTGTGAATAAACATTACATAAACAGCAGAAATAATAAAGCGGAAGAACGAAATATAACAATTTAATAATAATACCGATACCAATCCATAAACATAAGCTATCCAGAACTGGTGTCACAATCTCACAGACTGTCTAAGAATACTACAAATAGGGGTCCGAAAGATAAATACAACGTTGTTTCTGAAGTACATAAAAGAAACAGTATGGAAAGATAGAAGAAGACGCCAAGGCCTGCGGATGCCTGCAGGACTACCTCGGGTCTCTGCCACTGGACTGAAGGCAGCAACCTCACTATGGTCCAAAGCTACAGCACCGGGATCTGCACACAGTGCAGAGTGTAGTATCAGCACAACCGACCCCATGTGCTGGTAAGTTCCTAGCCTAACCTCGGCGAAGTAGTGACGAGGCTAGGACCATACTACCAAATAAACCTGTGCAGTTAAATTATACACAGCGAAAAAGTAAAGGCAGAAATTTACAGGTAAGATAGGAGGGGGAAAAACATACTGCGGGGAATATCAAGTAACAACAGAAAACCAATAGATAAATGTAAAGAACACCATAATTCAATTATCAGCAAGAATCAGGAAATCAAAGACAAGTGCACGACATCACCCTTCTTGCTTTTACTCTCGTCCTCACCATAAGAATCAATATAAATGTAAATGTTCACGGCATCACCCTTCGTGCTTTATCACTCTTCCTCACCATATGAATCAATATAATCGGCACGATATCACCCTTCGTGCTATTACCTCACATAATCATGACACGAAATTATCCTTCGTGCATTATCACTCATATCATGGCACGACATTTTACATCGTGCGACACGACATCACCCTTCGTGCTTTTACCTCACAATATCGGCACGGCATCACCCTTCGTGCATTAACACTCTCAAACTCACGCACGGCATCACCCTTTGTGCTTTACACTCTTCCTCACCCAAGCAACAATCACAAAGCAATTTGGGCAAAGAAATCAATAATATCACAATACAATCTCGGCAAGGGAACAAAAGCATATCAATAATATCCCGGCAAGGGAAACAATATCGTGAGTAATAACATCCCGGCAAGGGAGATAATATCAAAAGCAATAACATCCCGGGAAGGGAGACAATATCATAAACCTCTTCTCTTTTCCACAATTACTTCATAACTCAATTCTCAACTTGAGCCAACGATCATGAACTGCGGCCTTGACCTCTACATCTCTGAGTTCCCATTTTGCAGAGGCAACATCACATAGGAGCAAACAGCTACAGTTTCACATATTGAAACTACAGCTCAGGCAGACTTCACTCAACCAGTTTCTGTAGCCTGTACCAATCCAGTCTTCTGCCCCACATTTCAGTCCACTCAATCACACCTAGTTCAACTCCACAACATGAGCAACATCATTACAGTTGATTGCAGTTCACACAAGAACCTGCAATCAACTGTACTCCATGATTCAGGGATCATTAAAGCTCCCCTGCCCCCAGACTCAGCTCCAGTTAACACAAGAACGTGGAGACTGAGCCCCCTTTTCCTAACATGTTTGCTTCACTTTGCAGGTACCATAGTCAGACCCAAAATACTAAGGCAATTGCAAGGAGTGGTATTAGCATTTCTAAAGCTCAACCTCCTACAATTCCATCAGTATCTAAGGACTGACCAGACCAGCTCACACCTCTATAGATCTCCACCTGAAGCCTCCAAGACACAGGGTAACAACAATCCATGCTATCATCAGGGGTCACTCACACTAGGTCCCCGGAACAGCATCAATCTCAGAAGCCAGCAAGCCCAGTACCAGAATAAAAATCTCAGACTTGATGAGGCTAGGCAGAATGGCTCCCTCTCTTCTGTCATAGGCAGCAGTCAGTAGCAGTATCCTTGCCCAACTTCATGGGGCCTTTTGAATTTTGTCTTCAATCTTGCTTTCCTTGTCCTCAAGGTCAAAGCAAGGTTGAAGACAAACATCCCTGCTCTGAAATGTTTTTTGTCTTATTACACAAGGTATCCTTCTTCTTTACTTAAAGATGAAGTCTTTTGTATATGGGAAAACATTGCCCTCCTCATTCTTGTAGTAGAATTAGGACCATTTGTGCATTTTTGTATAGAGGACCTAGGCTTACTTCATCCATTTTTTGTTAGCTCAATTGGCTATTATGTTTTAGTCAATTGGGAAATCACCATAGGTCTAACCTATCATAGTTTACAGGTGACATTTGATAATCAAACTTTGGTTATCAAAGGTCCATGTACTATTTCTGGAGGTCAGGTTTATGCCCCCCTCCTCTGTTGTACTTTATTTCATATATATATGAAAATCAGCCCTAGGCACAATGCCTAGTGGATTCAGAAAGAAAAAAAAACTTGAGCCAACGCTCTACAATGTTCAATTATCATTAATGCTATCACAAGCCTTGTTCAACAATAGGAACCATCATATAAAACATGAACAATACGAAATAGAGTCACATTAACCATATAATAAGACTCACAATATCATAAACCTCTTCTCTTTTCCACAATTACTTCACGAATCAATTCTCAACTTGAGCCAACGCTCTACAATGTTCAATTATCAATAATGCTTTCACAAGCCTTGTTCAACAATAGAAATCATCATATAAAACATGAACAATACGAAACAGAGTCACAACGATCATAGTATAAGACTCACGAGCATGCTTGACCCCGACGTATAGATACTCGTCACCACACCTATACGTCGTACTCAACAATTAACACTTAGCAAATAAGACACGACTCCTAATCCCTCAAGCTAAGGTTAGACCAAACACTTACCTCAATACCACAAACGCAATTCAAGCCTCAATTACCGCTTTACCTCTTGTTTCCACCACCAATTCGCTTATATCTAGCCACAATTTACTTAACGATACCAATAAATGCTAAATGAATCAATTCTAATGCATGAAAATAGGTTTTCTAAAGATTTTCCCAAAAAGGCAAAAAACGACCCCGGGCCCACATGGTCAAAACCCGAGGTTCGAACCAAAACCCGACTACGCATTCACCCACGAACCCAAATATATAATTTGTTTTGAAATCGGACCTCAAATCGAGGTCCAAATCCCCAAAATTTGAAAATCCTAAGTTCTACCCAAAACACCCAATTTCCCCCATGAAAACCCTTGATTTTGAGTTGAAATCATGTGAAAAGATGTTATGGATTGAAGAAAACGAGATAGAAATGACTTACAATTAATTTGGAGAAGAACTTTTCTTTAGAAAATCGCCCAAGAGAGCTTAGGTTTTGAGAATGTTTGAAAAATGAAGAATTTCGGCTAAGTTATGATTTACACAGGCGCAGATATCGCATTTGCGATGATATGTTCGCAAACGCGAACTCGCAATTGTGGCCAAGGCTTCGCAATTGCGAAGTAAGGCCTGCCCTGTCAACCTCGCAAATGCGAACAACCGTTCACAAATGCAAACACTGTTGGAGTCGCAAATGCGACTGGAGCTTCGCAAATGCGAAGGTCACCCCCCCTGCCCAGTCATCGCAAATGCGATGGTTAGTCGCAAATGCGAGCCAGGCTTCGCAATTGCGAAGCCTGCAGACCTGCAACACACAGCAGTTTTCCTAAGTAAAATTTCACTCCGTGGCCTATCCAAAACTCACCCGAGCGCTCGGGGCTCCAAACCAAACATGCACGCAAGTCCAAAAACATCATACGGACTTGCTCGTGCGATCAAATCATCAAAATAACATCAACATCTATGAATTAAACCTCAAATTCATGAAATCACTCAAGAACATCAAAATTACTATTTTTCTCAACTATAGGTCCGTTTTATACCAAACCAATTCCGATCTTTACCAAATTTTACAGATTCAACTTAATTATTATTTCAAACTTGTACTGGGCTCCGGAACCAAGATACGATACCATCAAGAAAATGCATCAATTCACTTCTAAAAACCTTTACATTTTCCAGAAAACAAGTTTCTTTAAAAATTCATTTCTCGGGCTTGGGACCTCGGAATTCAATTTCGGGCATACGCCCAAGTCCCATATTTTACTACGGACCCTACGAGACCGTCGGATCACGGGTCCGGGCCGTTTACCAAGAATGTTGACCAGAGTCAATTTTATTTGATTTTAAAAGCCAATTTCTATATTTTACTTAGTTGTCACATAAAAACTTTCCGGAAATGCGCCCGGACTGCGCACGCAAATCGAGGTGAGAAAAAAGGAGGCTTCTAAGGCCTCGAAACACAGAATTTACTTGTAAATCAAGTGATGACCTTTTGGGTCATCACATCCTCTACCTCTAAAACAACCGTTCGTCCTCGAACGGACATAAGAAAGAAGTACCTGAGTCGAAGAAGAGATGGGGATATCGGCACCGCATATCGGACTCAAACTCTCACGTCGCTGCCTCAACAGGCTAACCTCTCCACTGAACATGAACAGAAGGGAAACTCTTCGATCTCAACTAACGAACCTGTCGGTCTAGAATCGCTACTGGCTCCTCCTCATAGGACAAGTCCTTGTCCAACTGGACAGTGCTGAAGTCTGACACGTGGGATGGATCGCCGTGATACTTCCGAAGCATAGACACGTGAAACACTGGATGCAGGGCTGATAAGCTCGGCGGCAACGCAAGTCTGTAAGCCACCTCTCCCACTCGATCAAGAATCTCGAAAGGACGAATGAATCTAGGTCTTAGCTTGCCCTTCTTCCCAAATCTCATCACGCCCTTCATAGGCGACACTCGAAGCAACACCCGCTCACCGATCATGAATACATCACGAACCTTACGGTCGGCATAACTCTTTTGCCTGGACTGAGCTGTACGAAGCCTATCCTGAATGATCCTGACCTTGTCCAAGGCATCCTGCACTAGATCTGTACCCAACAACCGAGCCTCTCCCGGCGCAAACCATCCAACCGGCGACCGACACCGCCTACCATGTAAAGCCTCATAAGGAGCCATCTGGATGCTCGACTAGTAACTATTGTTGTAGGCAAACTCCGCTAAAGGCAAAAATTGATCCCACGAGCCTCCAAAGTCAATAACACAAGCTCGGAGCATATCCTCCATAATTTGAATAGTACGCTCAGACTGCCCGTCCGTTTGAGTATGAAATGTTATGCTCAACTCGACCCATGTGCCCAACTCATACTGAACTGCCCTCCAAAAATGTGAGGTAAACTGCGTACCTCAGTCAGAAATGATAGACACGGGCACACCATGAAGACGAACAATCTCTCGGATATAGATTTCTGCCAACCGCTCAGAAGAATAGGAAACCGCCATAGGAATGAAATGCGCTGACTTGGTCAGCCTATCAACAATAACCCACACTGCATCGAACTTCCTCTGAGTCCGTGGGAGTCCAACAACGAAGTCCATAGTGATACGCTCCCACTTCCACTCAGGAATCTCAATCTTCTGGAACAAACCACCAGGTCTCTGATGCTCGTACTTTACCTATTGACAATTCAAACACCGAGCCACATATGCAACAATATCCTTCTTCATCCTCCTCCACCAATAATGTTGCCGCAAATCCTGATACATCTTGGCGGCGCCCGGATGAATAGAGTACCAAGAACTATGGGCCTTCTCTAGAATCAACTCTCGAAGTCCATCTACACTAGGCACACAAATACGAACATGCATCCTCAAAACTCCGTCATCTCCCACTGTAACCTACTTGGCACCTCCGTGCCGCACTGTGTCCCTAAGAATGCACAAATGAGGATCATCATACTGCCGATCTCGGATACGCTCAAATAATAAAGAACGAGCGAATGTGCAAGCTAACACACGGCTGGGCTCAGAAACATCCAACCTCACGAACTGATTGGCTAAAGCCTGAACATCCAAAGCAAGCGGTCTCTCACCGATCAGAATATACGCAAGGCTACCCATACTGACTTACTTTCTACTCAAAGCATCGGCCACCACATTGGCCTTCCCCAGGTGATATAAGATGGTGATGTCATAGTGTTTCAATAGCTCCAACCACCTCCTCTGCCTCAAATTTAGTTCCTTCTGCTTGAACAAATACTGCAGACTCTTGTGATCCGTGAACACCTCACATGATATGCCATACAAATAGTGCCTCCAAATCTTCAGCGCGTGAACAATGGCTGCTAACTCCAAATCATGAATTGGATAATTCTTCTCATGAATCTTCAACTGCCGCGAAGCATAAGCAATGAACTTGCTATCCTGCATCAACACCGCACCAAGTCCAATACGAGATGCGTCACAATAAACTGTATATGGCCCTGAACCTGGGGGCAAAACCAACACTAGCGCCGTAGTCAAAGCTGTCTTGAGCTTCTGAAATCTCGCCTCACACTCGTTCGACCACTTGAACTGGGAACCCTTCTGGGTCAACTTGGTCATCGGGGCTGCAATAGATGAAAACCCCTCCACAAATCGACGGTAATAGCCTGCCAAACCCAAGAAACTCCGGATCTCTGTAGCTGATGTGGGTCGAGGCCAGTTCTTGACTGCCTCTATCTTCTTCGGATCCACCTGAATATCCTCTGCTGAAACAATGTGACCCAAGAATGCAACTGAACTTAACTAGAACTCACACTTCGAAAACTTAGCATACAACTGACTATCCCTCAGAGACTGAAGAACGACTCGAAGATGCTGCTCGTGCTCCTCCCGGCTGCGGGAATAGATCAAAATATCGTCAATGAAGACTGATAATGCCAAACTATGCCTTATAAAAAGACACACGGACGTTACAAATATAATCTGAGTAATTCTGCCCAGAGTCGACCACAGGGAATTAACCTATCAATTACTCTTGTAGGACTTACTAACTTCACAGAATCAATTTCCCCAAACTTTGTGATTAATAGTTGATGGTATTTCTAACTACTAAAACTGAAAATAAATAAACAACTGAAAATTAACTATGCTTGATGTGTAAACAATTGGAATAAGGTCTAAGGTAATGGTTTCCCCCGTTGTTGATTTCCTTGGTTGTATATGTCTTATAACTGTGACTTAGTTATCTCTATCAATCATGAACTCTCCAGCTACCATAAATCTTTCTCAAGCAATTATGATAATTTACTAGACGTAGTCTCTCAAGCTACGCTAGCTAGATTCTCATTACAGTTCACTTAGATTGCACCCGAGGTATCGTTATCTCTAAACCAACCTCTAAACCCTCGGTTATGACTCTCGTCTATACTCCGGGAGTGATGTTATTCAAACAGCTACCTAAATATGCACTCTCTCTCAAGCAGATACATACTAAATAGGGACGGATAATTGAGGGCCCTTTCAATTAACCACAATCAAAACGTAGATGAACAAATAGAGATTAAAACCAATTCAAAACTATATTAATATAACAACCAAGTCATCCCCAACGGGTTTCACCAAAACCTTAGATTAACGGAATTAGCTACTCATAACAACGTACGATAAAACTACTAAATTATTCATAATGGAAGAATTGCAAGAAAAATAGAAGAGATAAAGAACTATGATGTTTTGGGTGATCTCTCACACTTGTTCTTCTTCCAAAAGTAATCTCAAAATAAGCCTCCCCTATCTTGGGCGAGTTTCTACATCTTATAAGGGTTTTACAAAAAAATTTCCCGAATTGACACTTTGGCCCCTTGAATTTTCTGGGTTGTGAAGATTTCGCCGCGGCCGCGGCATCGACCGCGGAAGGCACTGCCTCAAACCGCAGCACGGACCGCGGTGGCGACCGCGGTGAGCACTGCCTGGGCTTTTGTCTCCGCATTCCTTCTCTTTTTGCTATTTTGTGTTCGGGTACTTCTTGAGTGGGTGTTTTCTTCACGTTATTGCCTCCAAACACTTCATGTTGCTTCCTCACATCTTATATTCCCTGCGACACCAAATAGCACCAATTAAAGCATTTTATTGGCAATTTACATTATAAAACAACAACAAAGCATGGACAATTACGGTGTAAATAACAACTATATAGCCTATTATCAACACCCCACACTTAAATTATTGCTAGTCCTCGAGCAATTCAACACTCCATCAAAATTCATTCCCTATGCTTTTCCCTCAACGACTCACACCATGAACATTTTACAAGAGTTACACCTAGTAGTGAGCAGCTTTTACCTCAAGAATCAAATCTTTCGTACCCCGTAACAATTGCACTTACTCAAACCACTCTACACAATAGTCAAGACGCACCTTTCCTTTGTGAATCACATGCCCTCACATCACACAAGAGTGTAGTTCCATATATATAATGATAGTGATAACAATTAGGAACTCAAATAAATAGAATTCGCTCACTCTCCACAAAGAACATTCACATGCCACAAAGATGCACCATAAGCTTGCCCGTAGTGTAGTACTCGACTAATCGAGCTCATTCAATATTGGATCAATTAGGACTTTATTTGGTTGTAATGTAGGCTACGGGACGGGTAGGATATATTTAGATATAAGAGTGGCTACACCTTCCTAAGCGCTTTAATACATACATTTTTGACATTCAAACCCTATACTTCTGTCAAACCAAAATTCCACCTTCACATCACTGTAAATTACCCCTTTCTTCTTTAAGCACACTTACGTCAAGAGCCACCACTTATTTAGGAAATATATGTTTTTTTTAACGTGGCTCTTCCTTTTTTTAAAAAAAAAATAGTGCACCTTTCTCCTTATTCAATTAGTTCCACTCAAAATCCAAACCAACCACCCCACACTTTAACTTTTACAAAGTTCATAACAATTCAAGTGCTCATGAGAGGTGAAAAGGTTCAAATAAATGGGTAAGGCTTGTAATGTGGTTGCCAAAGAAAAAGGATTATAGGCTCAAAGGGGTTAACTACGATACATAACAATTAGGTGGGTCAAATATACATATCTGGCTCAACAAAGAAATGCCTATATCACTTCTAAGACTGAATGAAGCTACTATTTCGCTTTGCAAACACACAGGGCAAGTTCTAGGCATCAAATGTACAGCATGAAATACAGTAACACTCACACACACATGGCACATGACTCACTCTAGATTAGTTTATCAAGACATTCTCTTTGAGTATTCAAGTTAGGTACAAACATACAATTTTTAAGGCACTTAAATAAGATTCAACCCTCGAAGCTAAGCGCTACACTTTAGCGCCTATCATGTTCAGGTGTAAGAACGCTACGGGTTTTCTTCTTCAATTTTTAAACTCATTGCCCATTAATCCTAATCTAAAACAAGAAAAAAATAAAACCTACCTATACCCGGTTCAAGATAAACCATTGGAAAAGAACCGTGGCCCAAAGAAAAACCAAGGGGGAGTTACTACACTACCTAAAAAAATTAAAAAAAATAAATAAATAATAAAAAAAATCTTTTTGGTATTTTCTGTAGACTAGCTTCCCTCAAGAAATTGTCTAAAGGATCCGTCATTAGGAAGAGTCTTTATATTTCAATTTTTTTTTTCTCGACTTAGTCCCTCAAGAACCCCGCCGAAAGAGATCCATCGTCGGGACAAGTCGCTTACTATTTTAACTTTCCTAAAAAAAACTGTTACTCTATTTCTAAAGCAATTAACACAAAACAAAACCAAGAACAACAAACAGATAATTTTTACAAGTACAACATACAACGAAGTTTCCCCCACCCCACACTTAAAATGGAGACATGTCCCCATGGATGACGATATAAAAAGCAGTGAGGTAAAGGAACTTCCCTGAGGGGTCACTCTTGATCTGAAACTGTGTCTGGGTTCACGTTGCAGGCGCGACCCGGAGCTCTCAACCAGCCCATGAATTTCTTTTCCGACTTCACCTGTCGGTCAACCACTGCATCAATACGGATACCCAAGTCAGCGACAGAGGTTCGCAGTCCAGTCATCTCCTGCTCCAAAGCAACCATACGAGTGCTCCAGCGTGGCTGTGAAGATCCTGCCTCGTCCCCTCTAAGAGGAGCTGTAATCTCAGCAGCCTCAGCATCATCCTCAGACTCATCAGACGAGTCATCACTGTGTTGTACCGGCTCTCTTCCCTCTAGTCCAATTTTTTTCGCCCGGAAAGCAGTTTTTAGACGTAATTTCCCATCAACTCGAGAGTTCTCAGGGACATTTGCAAGGCGGCACAGTCGGGTAACAAGCGAAGGGAAGTAGTGGCCTTTGATTAGCTCGGGTGATCGAATGAACATTTCTTCATAGAGGACTCGGGCGACATCAAACCCTTGGTGAGTCATGAAGCAGTAGATCATAGCGGCCCGTGGCCCATTCACATCTGTGGTATTGCTGGATGGTAGCAACCGAGTGGTGATGACAGTGAGCCAACATTTGACCTCCCAAGTAAGATACTTTGAGTGTAGAGTCGTCAGTTGTGCTACCCATTTGGGCTGTCTGCCAGGTATACAGATGACCTCCAGAATTTTGTCCCAGTCAACCATCGGGCGAATAGACATGATGTAGTGATCATCACCCGTGAATGTGGGGAGGCGATAAGCTCTGCGGATGGCCTCTATAGAAGCATCAACCCGGGTGTTGTGCACCGTCACAACCCCGTCCTCGTGTTCTGGCAGGTTTGCATAAAACTCCCGCACTAGCTGAATATTGGCCTCCTCGGGAGCTTCAAAGAAGATGTCCAGCTGACACCTCCGTAGCTCATTAAACATATTGGGGCATTCTTGCACCAATGCCTTCCTATCGATATGGACCTCATGAAGTAACTTCTTTGCAACTTTCTGATTGTATCTTGTCTCTGCTTCTTCAGATACGAACCGAGTGCTATCGAACGGTGGTGCACTGGTTTGGCCCCTAGCTCGTGAGGAGCCTCCTGGGCCACTAGCAGAGGACCCGATGTTTCTTCTTTTACGGAATGAACCCATAGTACCTGTCAAAACAGAGAAACGCGTATTAGGAGGAGCCTAAAATGTGTGACTATGGGTGGTTACTCAGACTTCACCACAACCATGTCACAACATCTCCTTATAACTCCATTGAGTCAATTTCCCAAACACATTGTGGGCAAGGCAATTATCTTCACATTCATGGCCCATGGGAATCAAGAAAACTTCCCCAAATCAATTATTCACTACACCAACACAAAAGAAGAAAAAAAGAAAACTAAACAAAATCCTAGCACTAATACTACATTATACAACATTAAACTAGCATACAATACCATAGATAGGAAGAAGAGAGAAGTGGGGTTTGGAATTCATACCTTTGCGGAAGAGGGATGATGGGTCTTGTGAAGGGAAAAGGAGAAGATGGGAGTATGGAGGGTGGGGAGTTAGGTTTAGAGAGAGAGAGAATGGGGATTTGAGGGGGGAGGGTCGTTTGTTTTTTTTTATTTTTTTTAGGGGAAGGGTGGGGTGTTTTTGTTTTAAATTTTAAGAGAAGAAGGGAAGAAAAAAAATATGAAGAAAACAAAAAAAAATAAAAAAATAAAAAAAAAATGACTACCTGGTACCCGACCGCGATCGACTCCGCGGTTAGCGCCGCGGTTTGAGGCAGTGCCTCCCGCGATCGTCACCGCGGTCCTGGCCGCGGTCGCGGTGAATTGTTTTTTATCCCTCAGTTATTTCCGCGGTCAACACCGCAGTTAGCGCTGCGGTTTGAGGCAGTGCCTCCCGCGGTCTCGGTGAACGGGTATTTTTTTTTTCTAAACATGAAGTTATATACTACACTTACAACACATTTGTGGGTTGCCTCCCACGCATCGCCTGATTTAACGTCGCGGCACGACGCAAGTAGTTGAGCCATCACTCCTCATTCGCGTACTGGGGTTCTTTCAATTTGATCACCACTGTATCCCCTTTTTCTTCAGCTATTCCAAGGTAATGTTTCAACCTTTGCCCATTTACTGAGAACTTGTTTGTCCCATCTTCTGACTCGATCTCAACAGCTCCACTTGCGAACATTTGCACCATTCTAAATGGTCCTGACCATCGGGACTTTAACTTACCCGGAAACAATCTCAACCTTGAATTATACAGTAATACCTTGTCACCGGGTTTGAAATCTCTGTCCACAATGTGTTTGTCATACAGCTTCTTCATTCTTTCCTTGTATAGCCTCATGCTTTCAAAGGCTTGATATCTAAATTCTTCCAGCTCATGCAACTCTGTCAGTCGATTTTGTCCAGCTGCGTCAGGATCCATGTTCAATTGCTTTAGTGCCCACCAAGCTCGATGTTCTAGCTCTACAGGCAGATGACAGGCCTTCCCAAATACCAACTTATATGGTGACATACCTATTGGTGTTTTGAATGCAGTTCTATAGGCCCAGAGTGCGTCATCAAGTTTCTTTGCCCAAACGGTTCGTGTGGCATTCACCGTCTTGGTTAGTACACTTTTTATCTCCCTGTTAGACACTTCAACTTGCCCGCTAGTTTGTGGATGGTAAGGGGTGGCCAACTTGTGGCGTACATAATATTTTGCAAGTAGTTTCTCGAAGGCTCTATTACAGAAATGAGTGCCTCCGTCACTAATGATCGCTCTTGGTGTCCCAAACCGGGTGAATATGTTCTTTTTCAGAAATCCTACTACCACTCTTGCATCATTTGTGGGCAACGCTGCAGCCTCTACCCATTTAGACACGTAGTCCACAGCAACAAGGATGTACTTATTGCCAAATGAGCTGACAAACGGACCCATAAAGTCAATCCCCCAAACATCAAACACCTCTACCTCTTGAATCGGGTTCATTGGCATCTCATGGCGACGGGAAATGTTCCCAGTCCGCTGGCATTCATTGCAGCCCTTTACCCAGAGGTGCGCATCTCTAAACACAGTTGGCCAAAAGAATCCGGCCTCTAGCACTTTCGCAGCTGTCCTGACCCCTCCAAAATGTCCTCGTATGCTGATGCGTGACAAGCCTGCAAAATTGAAAATTGTTCTATCTCGGGGACACACCTTCGGATAATATTATCAACACATATTCCAAACAAATGAGGCTCGTCCCAATAATACATACGGCAATCACGAAAGAACTTTTTCTTTTGGACAGATGAAAGGTCATATGGAACTATACCGCAGGCCAGGTAGTTTGCAAAATCTGCATACCATGGCGCATCCTCAAGACTAGCTGCGAGTAGCTGCTCGTCTGGAAAGGTTTCCAGAATCTCTTCGACCTCGACTGATTTTTCAGATCCTTCAAGTCGTGATAGATGATCAGCGACTTGATTTTCTGTGCCCTTACGGTCACGAATTTCGAGGTCAAATTCTTGCAACAGCAGCACCCAACGAATCAGGCGCGGCTTTGACTCCTTCTTCTCAATTAGGTACCTGAGAGCTGCATGGTCAGTGTATACAATTACCTTGGAACCAATCAGATATGACCAGAACTTGTCAAAAGCAAACACCACCGCTAACATCTCCTTCTCCGTCATAGTGTAGTTGGGCTGTGCACCGCTTAGCGTTCTGCTTGCATAGTAAATCGGGTGCATCAGCTTATCCTTTCGCTGCCCCAAGACTGCTCCTATGGCATAGTCGCTTGCATCACACATGAGCTCAAATGGTTGCTCCCAGTTGGGTGCAACAATGATGGGTGCAGTTACCAACCTATTCTTCAGTTCCTCAAATGCCAACCTGCAATCATTAGAAAACACAAAGGGCTGATCCTTTTCAAGGAGTTTGCACAATGGGTTAGCAATTTTGGAAAAATCTTTTATGAAACGCCGGTAGAACCCGGCGTGTCCCAGAAAACTTCTCACCGCCTTGACTGAAGTGGGTGGTGGTAGCTTCTCAATCACGTCAACCTTAGCATGGTCGACCTCAATTCCTTTACTGGACACTCGATACCCCAGGACTATCCCTTCCTGTACCATAAAATGGCACTTCTCCCAATTTAGTACTAAATTTGTCTCCACACATCTTTTAAGCACCCTTCTTAAATTGTGAAGACAGTCTTCGAATGAATCTTCCACCATGGAGAAATCATCCATAAAGACTTCCATAATATCCTCCACCATATCTGTGAAGATGGCTAACATGCACCGTTGAAAAGTCGCTGGTGCATTGCAAAGCCCAAAAGGCATTCTCTGAAAGGCAAAGATGCCATACGGACAGGTGAAGGATGTTTTCTCTCTATCTTCGGGGGCTATTGATATCTGATTTTACCTCGAATATCCATCCAAGAAACAGAAGTGCGATCGCCCGGCCAGCCTATCCAACATTTGGTCAATGAAAGGCAAGGGGAAATGGTCCTTCCGGGTGGCTGTGTTTAATTTTCTGTAATCCATGCAAATTCGCCATCCCGTGACTGTACGAGTTGAGATCAACTCATTGTTCTCATTTTGCACAACAGTCATCCCCCCCTTTTTAGGCACACATTGGACAGGGCTGACCCAATTGCTATTAGAGATGGGGAAGATGATTCCCGCATCTAACCATTTGATCACTTCCTCTTACTACTCTTTCATATCGGGTTCAGACTTCAT
>NC_031990.1:79225132-79277603 GCF_001879085.1 Nicotiana attenuata
CTGGGTCTCCTCATAGATTGCTGAACATTGAATATGACTTCTTCATCATTCAGTCTCATTTTTAATTCCCCAGTCTCACAATCGATCAATGCTCTGCCAGTGGCCAAAAATGGTCTACCCAAAATGAGAGGTATCTCCTCATCTACCTGACAATCCAAGATAACAAAGTCTGCTGGGAACACGAACTTCCCCACTTGCACCAACACATCATCAAGAATACCAGTTGGCCTTTTCATCGTGCGGTCAGCCAGCTGTAGCAGCATTGAAGTCGGTCTAGCTCTGCCAATGCCCAGCTTGGTGTATACTGCCAGCGACATCAGATTTATGCTGGCTCCCAAATCACATAATGCCTTTGCAAAGGCATAACTCCCAATTGTGCATGGGATAGTGAAGCTACCTAGATCAGACATCTTTTGAGCCATCGGTCTTGTTACTACTGCGATGCAGGTCTGTGTCAGAGTCATAGTGGACAGATCCTGAAAATCAAACTTCCATGACATTAGATCCTTCATCATCTTGGCATAGCTGGGCATCTCCCCCAGAGCATCCATCAAAGGAATATTCAACTGAATTTGACGCAGCATCTCCATGAATTTCTTGTATTGGTCAGTCTTCTTTTGTTTTACCAATCTCTGAGGGAAAGGTGCAGGTATCACCCTTTGTGCATTGCTTGCTGGCTTCTCTCTGTTGGAATTTTCTGGCACAAGAGGTGCCACCTGTTCTGCAGCTTGCTCATTCATCTTTTCTTTGCCTTTTTCCTCCTGACTCTGCTCAACCACCACTTCAGTAAGCTCTGTTGTTTCCTCCACCTCTAATGGGGCTGGAGTGACTGTCGTATTCTCCTTACTGGCTTGTATAATCTCCTGTTCTCTGTCTAAATCTCTTCCATTCCGGAGACTTACCGCCATCAGCTGATTCGGGTTCTGTTCCTTGGGGTTTATCTTTGTGTCTGCAGGCAAAGTTCCTTGAGGGCGGTTGGCTTCCTTAGATAATCAAATCAAGTTTCAAGCCAGTGAGGTCAATCGTTTCTTGTTTAGAGCCGTGGACAACTGTCCCAGCTGCGTTTCAATGTTCTTTATGGCTGAGTCATGCACTGACAACTTTTCCTGCACTTTGTTATTTGTCCCAATGAGTTGCTGAAGCATACCCCTGATTTCCATCATGTTGTTATCTTGCTGAGGAGGTTGTTGATATGTTAGTTGCTGCTGATTTTGCTGTGGATAGCCCTGTGGTTTCTGATATGTTACTGGCACCAGTTGGTTTTGAGGGTGCATACCCCCAGGCTGTTGCGTGTTAGGCCTGTACTGTTGATTTTTTTGCGGTCTCCATTGCTGTGCTCTTTGCCTCTGACCCCCATAGTTGTTGACATAATTCATATCTTCCCTTGCCCCTTGATTTTTGCCTTCTCTGCTCCATGAACACACATAAGACTGATTAATAAAAGGTGTACACAGTCCTCCATTTGTTGTATCAACAATGTGCACCCATTTTGTGCCCATCTCATCAATATTCTTTGTCAATAAGCTCATCTGGGTCATGAGTGTGGCCATATTCTCATGTGAATTATTTGGGTCAAGAGGAACTCGAATGCATTATGGGTGTCAGTGTTGTAGCTCTAGTCATCCACCCCGAATTTTGTGACATCTTGTCAAGAAGGATTTTGCACTCGGTGAATGTCTTACTCAATAATGCACCTCCAGCTGAAGCATCCACATTTGCTTTTAAATTGTCAGCTAGCCCCATGTAGAATCTCTGGCCGAGCATCTGGTCTGGAATGCCATGGTGAGGACACTTCACTAGCATCCCTTTAAATCTTTCCCAAGTTTCTTGCAAGGACTTAGTCGGCTGCTGCTTATACTACAATATTTCATCAATTTGTCTTGCAGTTTTGTTGGGCGGATAGAACTTATTCAGGAACTGCTTGACTAATTCCTCCCAGGTGGAAATGGAATTGATAGGGAGCGAATTTAGCCAAGTCTGAGCTTCCCCGGTCACAGAGAATGGAAACAGTAGTAGCTTGATAGCTTTCGGGGCCACATTCGGCTGCCTTTGGGTCATACAAATTGACAGAAAATTTTTCAAGTGCTGCTGCGGGTCTTCAATGTGTGACCCGGAGAACAATCCTTTATTCTGCAGTAGATGCAGCATATTGTTGGTTATCTGGAAGGACTCCGCTTGTATTGCGGGCACAGCTATGGCAGTGGCCAGGTTGTCAGCTGTGGGCTGTGCCCAGTCATAAAGTGCAGCCTCGGGCACAAGAGGTGCCACTACTCTCGCGTTGGGGTTTGCTGGCGGATCCCCAACGTTTCTAACGACGTTGTCTGCGTCACCCATGTCAAATTCGAGCAGGTGTGATTGTTGGGATTGTTGTGTTCTCTTGTTGGCACGGTTAATGCCCTGAATGTTTTCTCGGGGTCTGAGAGTCCTTCTAGCAGTTCTCCAGTCCTCGAAGAATTTCTAGGCATACACCTGTAGTCCACAAGAGCTCAAACGTTAGAATTTCAATGTAAAGATTGGGTATAGAGAAAATTGACTACACTACGAATTTTTATAGTCCTTTCAATTGTAATTGATAACACCGTTAATTCCCCGGCAACGGCGCCAAAATTTGATAGCGCCAAACTATGCCTTATAAAAAGACACACACGGACGTAGCAAATATAGTTTGAGTAATTCTGCCCAGAGTCAAACCACAGAGAATTAACCTATCAATTACTCTTGTCGGATTTATTAAATTCACACAATCAATTTTTTCCAAACTTTTTAATTCACAGTTGATGATATATCTAACAACTAAATTGAAATTAAATAAAGCTGAAAGTTAACTAAGCTTGCTTGTATATAATTGGAATAAGGTCAAAGGTAATGGTTTCCCCCGTTGTTGATTTCCTTGGTTGAATATGTTTTATAACTGAGACTTAGTTGTCTCTATCAATCATGAACGCTCCAGCTATCATAAATCTTTCTCAAGCAATTATGATAATTTACTAGACGCACTTTCTCAAGCTACGCTAGCTAGATTCACAATACGGTTCACTTAGATTGCATCCGAGGTATCGTTATCTCTAATCCAACCTCTAAACCCTCGGTTATGACTCTCGTCTATACTCCGGGAGTGATGTTGTTCATAAAATCACCTAAATGTGCACTCTCTCTCAAGCAGATACACACTAATAGGGACGGATAATTGAGGGCCCTTTCAATTAACCACAATCAAAACGTAGATGAACAAATAGAGATTAACAACCAATTCAAAACTATATTAATATAACAACCAAGTCATCCCCAACGGGTTTCACCAAAACCTTAGATTAAAGTATTTAGCTACTCATGACAATAACGAAAACAATAAAAGAATTCATAGTCATTGATAGAAGAACAATTTAGAGAGATGAGAAATTGTATTTTTCAAGTTGCCTCCTTGCCTCTCTTCCTTATTCTCCAAAAAACTCGAACTCCTTCTCTATTGGGCTTGTTGATTTATAGTTTGTGTGGATTTCCTTGGACTTATGAAATTGCCCCTTTTAAAAGTCTTTTTCCGCCACTGGACTAGCGCGGACGCGCTAAGGCCGCGCTAATGCCCGCGCTAGTGAGGTTTCATTCTGTTTTTGGGCGCTGAACTAGCGCGGGCGCGCTAAGGCCGCGCTAATGCCCGCAGTAGTGGGGTTATCCACTGGTTTGGTGCTTGTGTTCCAATTTCGTCCCTTCACTCCAATTTTCGCCCGGATCACCTTCATAAGCCCTCATTTAATTATCAACTCCTGTGAAACATCAAAGTCACCAATAGAGCCAATTTTTGCATTATTTACACACTTACAACAGTAAAACATGTTTAAGTTAGAGCCCAAGCGTAGGCCAAACTATACAACTTAGCCTATTATCAAGGATCAACTTGGAAAATTTAATGCCAAGAGTGACGAAGGAATTTTTCTGGGGTACTCTTCTCAAAGTAAAGACTACAAGGTATACAACAAGTAGACTCAGTTTGTTGAGGAGAGTATACACGTAATCTTTGACGAGTCCTATCTCTCCTGTGAGAAGAGCAAGAAGGATTATCAAGATGGAGAGCCTCTGTTGGTTCCAGGAGAAGTCATTGATATGGCAAATGGAAAGGCAGATATGATGAGTCAAGTGAAGGATACAGGTGAAGACAATGCAATCACTTCCTCATCAATCGGAGAGGAACCAAGTACTACAATTACAACCACTGAAGCTGAAGAAAGAGTGGTTGATGCAGTTCAAAGTACTCCACAGGTAGCAGAAAGAAGGATACAAGGGAACCAGTCAGGCTTACCCAGCTCCTCTACAAATGAAACTCAAGTGCCCAACTGGAAACACAAAAGCTCCCATCCTCTCGATAACATAATTACTCCTCTAGATTTAGGAGTCCAAACTAGATCAAAAGCCTGAAATTCACTTACATTCTCAGCATTTCTCTCCCAAATAGAGCCCAAAAACATTAAGGAAGCCTTAAAGGATACAGACTGGATCACTGCCATGCAAGATGAGCTGTATCAATTCGAAAGGAACAAAGTATGGCACCTGGTACCTAGACCTTCAGATCGGACCATCATAGGGACCAGGTGGGTATTCAGGAATAAGCTTGATGAACATGGAAACACTACAAGGAACAAGGCAAGGCTAGTGGTCCAAGGATACAATCAGGAGGAAGGAATTGATTATGATGAGACTTTTGCTCCGGTTGCTCGTATGGAAGCTATCAGAATCCTTATTGCCTTTGCATCACATATGGAATTCACTCTGTTCCAAATGGATGTCAAAATTGCATTTCTAAATGGTTTTCTCAAGGAAGAAGTCTATGTAAAGCAACCTCCAGGTTTTGAATGTCATGAACACCCTGAATATGTGTTCAAATTGGACAAGGCACTGTATGGGTTGAAGCAGACTCCTCTAGCTTGGTATGAGAGGTTGTCAATGTTTCTCTTAGAAAATGATTTTGCAAGAGGAAATATTGACAACACTTTATTTCCGAAGAAACGAGGGAGGAACCTGCTCATTGTTCAGGTATATGTTGACGATATCATTTTTGGGGCAACAGCTGATTCACTATGTGAGGAATTTGCAAAACTCATGGGAGTTGAGTTTGAGATGAGCATGATAGGTGAGTTTAATTTCTTCTTGGGTCTTCAAGTGAAGCAGTCCACAAAGGGAACATTCATTAGTCAGCAGAAGTATATAAAAGGCTTCTGAAGAGGTTTGACATGGAAGCATCAAATGTGATTGACACTCCCATTGCCACTGCTACTCGACTAGACATAGACGAATCTGGCTCTTCTGTGAATCAATCAATGTATAGACGCATTATTGGATCTCTCTTCTATCTTGCAATCAGGCCAGATACTGTTTTCAGTATGGGACTATGTGCAAGGTTTCAGTCAAACCCCATGGAATCTCATTTGAAGGCTGCCAAAAGAATCCTGAGATATCTTAAGGGAACACAGGACCTGGTTCTGTACTACCCTTCAGGTAAAAATTGTAATCTTATTGGGTATGTTGATGCTGATTATGCAGGCTATCTTGTGGATATGAAAAGCACATCTGGAATGGCTCACTTCTTGGGATCATGTCTTATATCATGGGGCACAAGAAAGCAAAATTTAGTAGCTATTTCAACAGCTGAAGCAGAATATGTTGCTGCAGCCTCCTGCTGTGCTCAGCTTATTTGGATCAAACAGCAGTTGGAAGACTTTGGAGTGTACACTGATTGTGTACCTCTTCTGTGTGATAACACAAGTGCACCCAACATGGCCAAAAATCCAGTATAGCACAAAAGAACCAAGCACATTGATGTGAGACATCATTTTCTCAGAGACAATGTGCAAAAGGGGCTCATCTGTATGAAGTTTTGCAGCACAGAAGACCAAATTGCATATATCTTCACCAAAGCCCTAAGCAGAGAACATTTTGAGAGAAACATGCTGGAACTGGGGATAATAAAGCCTAATTGAGAACCTGATTCCTACCATATGGCTATGAAAATCACATACAGGTAAAATTAGCTAAAGTGTTTTCCGGCCAAGTCTAACTCACTTCTATATCGTTACAAGTACACGCATGATGATTATAAAAGCTGCTGAGGCAATGCATGAGTGGTAAAAGAAGGTTGAGCATTTTTTCTTTAAAGACTGGTCAGAAACTTGGTTCTTGTGCCACAAGTTAGTAGTCTTTTGCTTTTCTCATACATATTTCAAAAGAAAACAAAAATAATGCCACATCATCAACCTTTTGAGATTCTGTATGTCACGTATTTTCATTCAAATCCTTTCACTTCCCTCTGAAACATAGCATCTTCCCACGCATCTATCGCCGTTTCAGAACCCATTTCTCTTTCCTTCATAATTGCCATTCACCTCATTATAACCCTCTCACTCCCAAAAATTGAAAGACCATCTCTATTCTCCTCAGTCTCTCCAGAACCTTCAAGCAAAATCCTCTACCATGGCTGAGGATCAAATACTCCTTCCTACCACTGAAGAGAAAAACCTCAAGTCTTTTCCTGTAGAAATAACACCAGTCATCCCTTCTTCCACCACTGTTCAAATAGAAAACCCTAAACCAGTTTCTCATTCACCTTCCATTCCCCTCTCTACTCCCTCTGACTCTACTCCTCCTCTAAGTGTTGAGAACTCAGACAACCCTAAGAATGAAAGATTTTCTCCCTTGTTGCCCGAGACACTCAAAGAACAGAGTAAAGATGACATTCCAGTTCCAGAGGAAAAGAGTAAGTCTCCATCGACAGAAAAAGCTTCATCGATCAGTCCTGAAAGTGCTATGGGTTGTAAGGAAAACTTTGATCAGTCTACAGGTACTCCTATCTATTCTGTTGTTGCTCCTATGGAACCTCAAGAGAGGGATACCATAGAAAATATATTGGCTATTGCTGCTGAGGGAATTATTGGAAAGGAAAATTCTACTATGCCTGAGTCTCAGGGGGAAGAGACTCAGTCCTTGGTGGGAGAAGAAGCAATGGTGCTTTTTGAACAACCTACACCAGGAGAGACTACTGGGACCCCTCTTGATGGACCTGCCCCTCTCCTGATGAAACAGGTCAGGAATCATCTTCCCATGTCAGTTTAGACCCTGCTCCTTCTCCTCACTTTGATGCTGAGCCCTTGGAAGTAGTGGCTCCTGTTATGAGGTCCAGTGATGAAGAAGATCAGGATGATGTTGCTCTGAGTGTTTTCATTGCCGTAAGGAGGCCTGTAGCAACTCCTGAGACCCCTCCTAAGCGACCTACCAGAAGGTTGCAGAAAAAGGAGGCTTTTGAGTCTGCCCTAAAGAAGAGTAAGAGAATTAACAGGAAGAAGAAGAAAAGGCTGGTGAAGAATGGTGAAGTTGATTGTGACAAGAATATCCCAGTTGTGGAAGTTGATGAGGAAGCCAAAGAGGAACCAAGTTCCTTGATTAGGAAGTCTCAGAAAAAGAAGCACTCTAGTGAGAGTACTTCAAAAGAGGCTGTTGGAACACCCAGTGAAAAGCCAGTAAAGGATAATGGCAATTTGAAGGAAGTTATGGTAGAAGAGTTGTAAGGCCCCGAAATTTTCGCTAAGTAATTTAAGATTTCATGGTGTCACATAGGCTAATTATAATATTTTATGTGCTATTAACATGGTGTACATCCATTGGATTTGGTAAATATGTGTATAAGTCTTACGGTAAGTAATTTGGGATCCAAGGAAAGGCCTAAGTCTAAGAAAAATTGGAAAAAGTCCATAATAGGTTAAAATTCCCAACGATCTTGCACTAGTCCCTACTTTGAACGAGCATATCTAAATATCTATAAGGTTCTAGGTGATAGATAACCTATCAAATGAAAGGTCTTAGAGTCTAGTTTCCAACGCTTCAAACCGTTCATCATTTGGACATTCCTACACAAAGTTATGATCAAATTACCAAAAGCTGGAAAAATACAATTCTGCGTGAAATCTGCGATCGCAAATTCAACTCTGCAGACCGCATAACCATTTTGCGGTCGCAGAATGAGACAGAACAGCACGAAACTGCGGCCCGCATACCCATTCTGCGGTGGATTCTACTATAGCAGACTTGACATCCGAGGGTTAATTTTCTAACTTTTATAACCTGACCCCATTTTAATATATAGGCTTTAGAGTTCATTTTGGGGTCATTTTCTACTAATTTTAGAGAGAGGTGAGAGCATTTTAGAGAGAGAAGGAGGAACCCAACATTTAAATCATCCAAATCTTGCATCAATCTTCAAGAATCAAAGAACCCAATCACAAGTTCTTCATCTAAGAGGTAAGATTCTATACCCTAGGGTTTTAATTTCGAGTTTGGAGTATAAGATGGGGTATTGAGGTATGATTATTGGGTGTAATGCTATTATGTATACATGCATGTACAACTTAGGTTTATGGGAAGATCGTTTAACATAAATAAGTAAAGATTGGGTTAGGGAATGAAGAAAATCTTGAAAAGGGGATTTGAAATCAAGATACTCAACTAGTATTTGATAAAATGCTCAAATGAGCTAGAATTATGAATATCTTCCTAATTTGTGTTCAATTTTGCTATGTCCCAAAATAGATTGAAGTTGCTAGAATTTCCGGAATATCGTAGTAATTAAGGGAAAGCTCAAGAAAGGTATGTATGGCTAAAACCCCCTTTTTTTATTAGAAATTGAGCTCCGCTGTCATTTATGAAAGCATGGTAAGAGTTGAATTGGTTAGCATATTGCTTGTTATTACGCATGAATTGATTTGCAATTATCTATACATATTCGTGAAGGATGTGCCTCAATGTGAATAATGTGCCAATCTTGACAATTAGATAATGATGAGAAGTACAGTTATGTGTTGAAATACTTGGGCTATAAGCCAACATTGAAACAAAGAATTATTCATGCTAGCTATGTGCTCATTTACCTGTGACTGCAATTTGAAGTATCCTCAATATATGTGTATATGTTCACAACTTGTAAAATGAATATTTAAAAAAAAGGGAAACGATGTGATGATGGTGGCCATGAGTGCCCCAGGAATTGTTATGTTATGTGTGGAATAAAGACTTGAAGAGTTGGCTAATGAGAATGGAGAAATGCCTCTAACGAGGTGACCTAGACGATCGGGTCGTGATCCGACACCATGCCGCACACATGGTGGTAATATGCTGATATTGGATTCCGGATAAGGGAAATGAAATATTGATTGAGAGTAATGCCTCCAATGAGGTGACCTAGCCGGTCGGGTCGTGATCGGACTCCGCTCGAGATGGCGGTGGTAATGAGAACAGTGGTGAACACGTGACAGAAATGCCCTAATCAATGTTGTGGAAATTGTATGAAAGATTATATGAATTGCTTCTTTGATTTGCCCATATTATTTGCTTGTATCTGTTTGATAGTTCTTTCTAGTAAAATGGTGTTTAGTTATACATACCAGTACAATTCAAATGTACTGACGTCCCTTTTGCCGGGGGCGCTACATTCGTGTTATGATTGTAGGTGGTTCTATAGCAGGCACTCCAGTCCACCGGCAGTAGCACCCCCTCCACTTTCCGTCAGCTGTATTAGTGAGCCCCTTTCCCCTCGGGGCCCTGCGTGGCTTATGCCGCTGTTCTTCCCGGAGTCTCATTTTTTGTATTCGTGTAGGGTATAGCCAGAGCCTTGTTGCCGGCATTTCTGTATTATTCTTCAGTTATATTTAGAGGCTCCGCAGACAGGTTGTGGGTAGTGTCGGGTATTGGCAATTAAAAGTAGAAATATTGATGTTTGGCAATGATGTATGTAACTTCTAATACCCTTAAAGTGGCGAATTGAAGTTGCTAATGTCAATGAGATGGAAATCGTTAATTATATGTTGATAGAATTTGATTAATGGAGTCTATCCCTTATTTAATTATGAGTTGGGTTGGGTAGTATGTATGAAACCTGCCAGGCTTGCTCAGTCGGGTTTACTCGGTTGAACGCCGGTCGCGCTCCTTGGATTTTGGGGCGTGACAAACATGGTATCAGAGCCTAAGGTTTTAAAGTGTCCTAGGATGTCTCGGAGCCGTGTCTGGTAGAGTCCTTCTTATCGGTGTGTTGTCGACCACATCTATAAGTTGGAGGCTATTCATACATTTAGGAATTTCACCCTTCTTTGATACTCCAATCGTGCAATAGAGCTCAAGATAGGGAGCTAATTTTCTCTCTGTCTTATTCTCAAGATTGGTAACCTTGATGCCATAATCCACGAATTTGAAGCATATAGGGAGGGATTGATCCCACCATTGAGTCCGAGTGGATTGCCCAAGGACTTATTAGGAGAATGTATTGAGATATGGATAGATTGGCATAACATATCGCTAAGAAGGGAGCGTCCTTGTCCTTATTGACATCTCTGCACCATCAGATCATGTGGTATATCAGCATGTTACCTGCGTACGTTAGAGATGTGGAGTCGAGGGGTATCGATTATGCTATTTCCCTACCAACCTAACGTCGTTAAGTGAGTCAAATCAGAATTTCTACTCATTGTATATGTACATCCATATTGAAGAGTTCTCATAAACGAGGCCTTAACAAGGTGTTGAATAACAAAACATTACGTGTATCAACTCTTTGAACGAGACACACTATTCGTGAATCTACTCTATTATGAATCTTCTTATTTACATTCTTGTGGAATTAAGTTCTATAATTATGCACTTGAATTGAGTTATAACTCTAAGATTGATACTTCCCACTTGCTTTTCCTAAATTATCACCAAGGGATTATATCCAATGAATTTCTTACAGAATCCTTTAGTTTAATTGGACAAAATCTACTCGTTTGTGCCTCTACATGCACCGTCGTAAAATTTACCTTTGTGGTGCCAAGTTCCATGCAAAGCATCCCAGCGTTGAGATCCTTCTCGAGTCACTGTTTTACTCAGTTGTGTATATGGATTATATGGTTTGAACAGTCAATCTACTCTCTTGCGAATATCATCATGAAAGCTTCTCACTGCCTAGTAACTTAAGAGTATGCCTTAATAGCTCACATGAGTGCATGTCAATCAAATGATCACCGTGTGCGTGAATATAAAGTCTCTCTAAAAATTTAGATCCTCACGTCCATGTCATGGGAAGATCACGTGTCGCCATTACTTTCGTGTCCACTTGGGACATCCCGCAGTAAGTAGCTCACATTGTCCTGGTATTGTGGTTGCTCGTGGCATGGTCGTGTATTGCAGTTAGGAGCTAATATAGCAGAAGCGTGTCCAACTTATAACAATTTTTTTTTTCTCCTCGTTACACCCCCCATAACAAGTGTTAATTGTGTTCTTTAGTTAGTGAATTCATTGTGCTAGTTTTCCCACACTTGTTCGATAACCATGAGAGAACATATCCTTCTATGAGTCATTGTAACACTTTCTGTCTCGTAAGGACCCTTACTAGGCTCTCCGACAAGACCAAGCACACCTTTGGGGGTTATTATAGCACAACGCCAGTTTCTCATGTTATTCTTTCTTTCATTAGCATCTGGGTAGTTCTCAAGTTAAAATCTATGAAGAACTCATTAAGAACATCAGCAAACCTTCCATGATTATTTCATACTATCTCATTGGGTTCCCATATTACTTCAATGTCATCAAGGGTTGTTAGCATGTCGCAATTGCTAAGATCGAATGATCTCCTCTCGATAATGGATTATCTACACATGTGCTAGTCCAACGATCTGCTCATCAGACTAACTCTCGCCTATAGGTTTTGGGTTGACCAAGGAGAAATACACCTAGTGACACATTCATATGTAAAAGCCTTTCTCTCGGTCATGCCTTATAACGTCTCCCAATATGACTCGTAACAGCTGGTTGCATAGAAGTGTGTTGTAGTGCTTCATTATGAAGTAGAGTTGCTAAATATAATTGGATTTTTGAATTCTGGAGCTATACATCGCGTGACTACATAGAGAGACCTTTCAAAAAAATGTGTAGCTTCTTATAATCGCTTTAAATTACCACCGTTCCTAGTGGTTACGATGTAAAGGTTACTTCCATAAGGCTCTTTTCCTTTCTTTTCAGTTGTCTTGCATCGTGTGTTGTGTACCCGTAATCTTCGATGCGATATTACCTCGATGTCTCGACTAGTTATCCAACGATATGATCTGATTTAATTAACCTTACTTTTATGTACTCTACAAGCGCCTTGAGAGTGGGTAAATTTCCCCTTTTCGACAGACTTCTAATGTCTTCAACACTGTTTAAGCTTGTCGATTCCAAGTGGTACTCTTAGTTGTGCTGCCTTACCATCTATTTTCATCTGATAACTCTCAGTGTAAAACTCATTTTATGTTTCATGGCATCAAAAGAGAAAGTCTTATAGCATCAAGGGTGGGGACATATTCCTTTTGTTAGAATAAATAAATAATGCTGGTACTCCTTGAAGATGCTCTTCTATCGATCATTTACCTGCTCTGCTTGTCCCTGTGACTAGAGAACCCAGGTTGCTTCTCGTCGATAAATGCATTAAGACGTCTCATTCTTCCGAACTTATCCATATGGGCACTTTGAGGTCTTGTCTTATACCAACTCGTAATGGTTTTAAGTACCTTCTCGCCATTGTTATTGATTTTCTAAGACTACGAGGGCTTGTCTCATGGGTTTCAAAAGTAATGATTTTCCTTAAAGTTCGAGATTCAATTGCCATGATTTCAAACCAAAGTGTATACCTTTTTCAAAAGTCTTAAATGGGTCGGATTAGTTGGGTCACGTGGCTTTCTTCTCACTCGGCTTCTAGGATAATTGACTATATCATTGTCATGAGAGGGGAGCTTTGCTACCCTTGGTATTACACCTCCTTGGGTGAATAGGAGTGTCATTTTTCTTTCTCCCCGAAGCATCATGTTAACCATTAGAATGCCTCTAACCAGTACATGATTTCATCCCAACATTTAGATGTCCGAGCTATGTGGTTTTACTCGTGAAAGGGGGTGAGATTAGATACCTTCAGATTTTTGCACATATCATGAGCATATTGATTTGGAAGGAAAGTTGTCGTACCTTTAGTTCTCTCATATAGGGTCAATTGTCAGGGAAGGTTAAGCTGCTTGAATTATGATAATCTCATAAATGTTTAACTTCATTTTCATCCTCATGGGCTTACGGCATAGATTCCTTGTGTCAGCTAACGTCAGGAGTGTAATTACACTTCATGTGTTTTGAATCCCATATCGCATTCAAGGTGCCATAGTATTCTTATTCTTGATAAACAGATTTTCCCTACACTCTAGAAAATGAGTGGTTCACGTACTTGAGTATTCCTCCTTAATGATTCCTATTGCCAATGTACTACTTACCCCTATGCCTCGTTTGTTCTTAATAATTGATAGTCCCCACAGTGATTAACCATGTTCAGTATTGTTAGTAGCAACCTTCTGTGTCTTCTTAGCATATACCTCATGAAGTACTCAACTTCAGCGCCGTTAATGGATTCCTAATAACTCCATTTGAGCTTGAACTCGTTGTTCCTCATCTATTAGATCCATGGGGTAATTGTAAGTTCAGCAAGTCAAGGATGAAGCTTCACAGTGTGATTCACATGTATATTTGATAGCTAATTTTATGGTAAGTTTAAGATAGCACATCTTAGAGTAATTGTTTGAAAGTCATTCAAGGGATAAGTGTGAGTGTTCGCCCAGAGATTTAGAGTTTGGAGGGTGAGTACGAGTAGGCTATTCTCCATATTTTCGCCTGAAAATATTATGTGAGTTGATAATAAAGGTAACATAAGTGTATTCCACATTGGTTGCGCTAGGAGTATGATGTTCCCCGTAACTGTTCCTCATGTACTTTGTGTTTCCATATGCTTATGTCTAAGAAGGTAGTGATAAACGAGGGGTATGAATTGATTTTGATTGAACTATTATGATCATGGTAATATCTTATATGATGCATTACTGGCAAGAATCATCGTGACTTGACTTCATATGGATTATTGATTGAAATGAAAATTATATTCTTGTTGATGAACACCTTTGCGATTACATTAATGGCTGGTAAGGGACTATTATGAACACATGATTGTTTGGTTTACTATGAAATGACATTCTTGATGGTATGAGGCCATGTGATGGAATTGTGGTTATTGTTGTTACCATGAATTGCAATATCGGTGGAATGTAATTTGTACAGTGGAAATTATTTAAAGGTAAAGCCATATGGGTAGTTAACTTCACGCGAGGTGTCTGTCTGTCATCCTGCTATGTATGTTTGGGAGTTGAATTTATTCCGAAATGTGTCATGATAGAGATGGTAAGTTAGAATGGTCATTAGGAAGGCTGAAAGTGTCATGGAAGGAAAATATTTCTTGCTTGATTAAATAATCAATTAGTAATGACTTGAAAGGTGTCATATAGGTGTTTTTCTCTAACTGTGTAGTCCATGTTCTGGATATCCCTATGATAAGGTAGTGCTTGTAATACTAAGATTAGTATGGTCGATATATACACTGTGGTGCACTGTCTAGTTGTGGATGTATTTTTAAGATAATTTTTGTGACTCTCTGGCAGCGGATAGGCCTAGTTACAAAGGAGGACTCCGCCGAAATTTATGAAAAATTTAGGAGTTTGTCAAAATTTAGAGTCTTGAGGTAGGTGAGAAAAGAGATTTAGTATATTAAACGTTTAAGTCGGGATCTACTCCTCATTCGTGGACGAATGATCCTAAGGGGGGGAGAACGTAAGCCCCCGAAAATTTTCGCTAAGTAATTTAAGATTTCGTGGTGTCACATAGGCTTATTATAATATTTTTATGTGCTATTAGCATGGTGTACATCCATTGGATTTGGTAAATATTGTGTATAAGTCTTACGGTAAGAAATTTTCGGATCCAAGGAAAAGGCCTAAGTCTAGAAAAATTGGAAAAGTCCATAATAGGCTAAAATTCCCAACGATCTTGCACTAGTCCCTACTTTGAACAGCATATCTAAATTATCTATAAGGTTCTAGGTGATGGATAATATATCAAATGAAAGGTCTTCGAGTCTAGTTTTCCAACGCTTTCAAACCGTTTGTCATTGGACCTTCCTACACAATGTTATGATCAAATTACCAAAAGCTCGAAAAATGCGATTCTGCGTGAAATCTGCGATCGCATATTCAACTATGCGGACCGCATAACCATTATGCGGTCGCAGAATGGTCGCAGATTGAGACAGAACAGCCCAGTTTTGGGCAACGAGTTCTGCAACGAAACTGCAGCCCGCATACCCATTCTGCGGTGGATTCTGCTATAGCGACTTGACATCCGAGGTTAATTTTCTAATTTTTATAACCCGACCCCTTTTTAATATATAGGCTTTAGAGTTCTTTTGGGGTCATTTTCTACTGATTTTAGAGAGAGGTGAGAGAATTTTAGAGAGAGAAGGAGGAATCCAACATTTAAATCATCCAAACCTTGCATCAATCTTCAAGAATCAAAGTAACCCAAATCACAAGTTCTTCATCTAAGAGGTAAGATTCTATACCCTAGGTTTTTAATTTCGAGTTTGGAGTATAAGATGGGGTATTGAGGTATGATTATTGGGTGTAATGCTATTATGTATACATGCATGTACAACTTAGGTTTATGGGAAGATCGTTTAACATAAATAAGTAAAGATTGGGTTAGGGAATGAAGAAAATCTTGAAAAGGGGATTTGAAATCAAGATACTCAACTAGTATTTGATAAAATGCTCAAATGAGCTAGAATTATGAATATCTTCCTAATTTGTGTTCAATTTTGCTATGTCCCAAAATAGATTGAAGTTGCTAGAATTTCCGGAATATCGTAGTAATTAAGGGAAAGCTCAAGAAAGGTATGTATGGCTAAAACCCCCTTTTTATTAGAAATTGAGCTCCGCTGTCATTTATGAAAGCATGGTAAGAGTTGAATTGGTTAGCATATTGCTTGTTATTATGCATTAATTGATTTGCAATTATCTATACATATTCGTGAAGGATGTGCCTCAATGTGAATAATGTGCCAATCTTGACAATTAGATAATGATGAAAAGTACAGTTATGTGTTGAAATACTTGGGCTATAAGCCAACATTGAAACAAAGAATTATTCATGCTAGCTATGTGCTCATTTACCTGTGATTGCAATTTGAATTATCCTTGATATATGTGTCTATGTTTACAACCTGTAAAATAAGTATTAAAAAAGGGAAACGATGTGATGATGGTGGCCATGAGTGCCCCAGGAATTGTTATGATATGTGTGGGATAAAGATTTGAAGTGTTGACTAATGAGAATGGAGTAATGCCTCTAATGAGGTGACCTAGCCGATCGGGTCGTGATCGGACACCATGCTGCACATATGGTGGTAATGTGCTGATATTGGATTCCGGATAAGGGAAATAAAATATTGATTGAGAGTAATGCCTCCAATGAGGTGACCCAGCCGGTCGGCTCGTGATCGGACTCTGCTCGAGATGGCGGTGGTAATGAGAACAGTGGTGAACACGTGATAGAAATGCCCTAATCAATGTTGTGGAAATTGTATGAAAGATTATATGAATTGCTTCTTTGATTTGCCCATATTATTTGCTTGTATCTGTTTGATAGTTCTTTCTAGTAAAATGGTGTTTAGTTATACATACCAGTACAATTCAAATGTACTGACGTCCCTTTTGCCGGGGGCGCTACATTCGTGTTATGATTGTAGGTGGTTCTATAGCAGGCACTCCTGTCCACCGGCAGTAGCACCCCCTCCACTTTCCGTCAGCTGTATTGGTGAGCCCCTTTCCCCTCGGGGCCCTGCGTGGCTTATGCCGCTGTTCTTCCCGGAGTCTTATTTTTTGTATTCGTGTAAGGTATAGCCGGAGCCTTGTTGCCGGCATTTCTGTATTATTCTTCAGTTATATTTAGAGGCTCCGCAGACAGGTTGTGGGTAGTGTCGGGTATTGGCAATTAAAAGTAGAAATATTGATGTTTGGCAATGATGTATGTAACTTGTAATACCCTTAAAGTGGCGAAATGAAGTTGCTAATGACAATGAGATGGAAATCGTTAATTATATGTTGATAGAATTTGATTAATGGAGTCTATCCCTTATTTAATTATGAGTTGGGTTGGGTAGTATGTATGAAACCTGCCAGGCTTGCTCATTCGGTTTTACTCGGTTGAGCGCCGGTCGCGCTCCTTGGATTTTGGGGCGTGACATAAACCGTGCCTTATGCGTGCACTACACGTCACATGCCTATGGCTCAGGAGGTGTTTGGACCTTTATTTTGGATAGTTCTAGACTTAACGTACACTGCTCAAAATGATAAAACTAGGCGACACACAAAACAAGTTGGACTTCATGTAAAAGCAATTTAGGTCTCAAGTTAGCCTCCACACTTAGACAACAAATGCACGTGAACAAATTCTCACATTAAGCATTAGACAGTTTTAATTTTGGGCCAAATTAAAGCCATTAAGCCCTATTGAGATGGTTTCTATGTGACCTCGTGCAGGCAGTTTCAGATGCAAGGGGGCCATCTTATAGACGAGATTACATAGTTGTTACATGCTGATTATTGAGATTACATGTTATAAGTCATTAAACCTATAGACATGATTTCTAGGTGATTTACACAGTGGTTGGAAGTGTCGACCATTGGAAATATTCAAAATTACCATGTTTGATCCTATAGGCATGCTTTCTAATAGTGGCAGAGCTAAGTAGCAAAGTAGTGTTTGGAAAATTCGATATTAACACTTTAAGGCGAGTGGTGTTACCATATAAGCATGATTTCTAATGATTAGCGATTGAAACTAATATTTTTATACTTCGATCCTATAGGCATGTCTCCTAAGTGAGCAATTATAATAACAACATTGAATTAGCCAATAAAAGTCCTATATGCATGATTTCTAGATGAATATTGGTGTCTAATGAATATGATGCAATTATGCAAATTGAGAGATTTGTCATTTTATTTTCTATAGGCATGGTATCTAACAAAACATGTAGAAGCAGAATATGTTAAACGAATTAAACGGTCAAGTCCTATAGGCAGGTTATCTAACAACACATATGAGCAGAACATGTTTGAACAAATTAAACACCTATAGGCAGGATTTCTACCCGTTTCAAGCAAATATTAGAATAGATGCATTTTCCCAATTTTACTAACACCCCAATTGTTATGACAACATTATTATAGGCCCAATGAATGAGATAAATTATATAGTTACAAAATAACTATAGTGGGCCTAAGACAGGCCCAAAGTATACCCAGCCCGGCCAGGCTTTAATTTCATATTTAATAGGCTTCACCACAGCCCAGAAGTCACAGTCAATCCAGCACAAAATAGCCAAAACCCAGTAGCCATAGTTGATCAAAGGATCTAGAAAACAACCATTTACGCAAGCCCATTGGCTTATTCAGTAGGTGAAGAGGGGCAAAATAGAGCAATTAGCACAAAGTGCCAAGGAACCTTAGACCCTACTGTGTCAGAGTTCACAAGGGTCTCAATTGGACCCCGAGCAGTGCTCACACTAGGGAGGTCAATGATATAACCTAGGTAGCATTGGCTTTCAGCCGATTAAGAATGAGAACTCAAAAGAACCCAGGTAGCAAGTGAAAGAGAGTAAACTAAGGTTGAGGGACAACACTGTGGGATACAAACTTAGTCAAGTTGAAAGACATAGAGCAGATAATCGAACAGGCTTTAGGTTTCAAGAACAAACTTAGCAAAGATTCAGGAGAACAAGTTTAACACCTAGTGCATAAGTAGTCACACATTAATAGAACAAGTTTGCAGGATTGGTGTACACAGACTCATAGTAAGGAAAAGATTCATAGTAAGGAAAAGATTCAAATTATGCTAAGTATAGGTCCTAGTGTCACAAGAGAGAATCATATTAATTGGCAACAGAATTTAGACAGGATGAGAACAGGACATTGCAACTACTGGGAAGTCAAGGAAGTTAAGACATGCTAGAAGCATACTAATAGGGAACATGATCAAACACGCTATATAGGCAATATATCATCATAGCAAATTCAGAATAGGATAAGAAACAGGCTTGTGCCCTATAGTGAATGAATACATTCATGCTTTTGAGCACAATCAACTAGTCTATTAAAAGGGATACGAATTATGTAAGTAAAGCATGTTCAAGTAACAGCGTTGATAGCAAAATTAAACACCAAAGGGAGGCTAAAGTGCAAAGGTCCTAAACATCAGTAAGTTGCAACACATAGGCTAGATAATCTTGAAAAGAATCACATTAACTCAAATTAGGTTTAGGCATGTTTCAAATTACCAACATAATAAAGTCAAAGGTTAAAGAGACCTAAAACTGAAGTAAAACAATCAGAATTGCACACAAGAACAACCCAAAAAAAAACACATTAAACTACAATCTCCAGTTTTGAAAACATATGCAAATCACATATACATAGGAATGAAACTACCAAGTCCACTAACATACCAGTTAAGCGAAAATACAAGAAAGACCAAAATTCCACAATATCAACAAAGAGCAAGAACCCAGAATTTCAGCGGCCTTGGCTTTAAGCTGACCAAGAACTAGAGAATATAACAAGAGTATTAGAGAACAAAGAGCAATAACTTCAGATTTTTAGTAAACCTTTTAATGATACAAGTCTCTCTAAAAAGGAATGGGGGAAGGGTTTATATAGAAGTAAAAATCGAGAAACAAACAAGGAAACCCAGTAATTTAAGCAACCAACAAAGTAAATTATCATGAAAATTGATCTGAAAATCAATTTTAAGAGAGAGATCTGGAAACCCTAACTTTTAAGGAAGGTAAAAAATCGACAGAATCTAAACAAAAAATCAAACTCACACACAATAGGACGAATACAGACAAAATAACACTCAAAATCAGCCATTTGAACGAATTTTGGTTCGATTTGAAGAGATCTGTAAACCCTAGTTTTAGGGTAAGTAAGAATCAACAAAAATACACAAATATCCGTTCTCACAAGAGAACAAAGGATGAACATAGACAGAATAGCAGAAAGATCAGTGATTTGAACCCATTTTTGTTTGATTTTGCTGAGATTTGCTTGTCATGTTTAGGCAAGCACTATAAGAGAGTAACCAGTACTAGGAGGAGGCCGTATATGGCAAGTAGTAGCAATCAAATCCCATGTCTGGTGGGATTAGTAGAAGGATTTGAGGGGAAGACGGCTAGAGTTTAGATGAAGAAGAAGGGGTATGGGTTTGAGAGAATATGAGGGCGGCGGATGGTAGGGGAGTCATTAAGGTTTGGGGATGCGGGGATAATTAAAAGGAGGTATTTAATAGGGGTCGTTGATCTCAGATATCAACGGCCAGGGTTTTAAGAGTGTTGGGTCGGGTTAGCTTAGGCGGGTTGCAAGCGAGTTTAGGATTAGTGGGTCATCTGGTTTGGGCTGGGGTTAATGGGCTGAGGTATTGGGGTTTTGGGCCATTTATTTGGTCCGAAATGAGTTTAAAAAATGGGCTATTATTTAACTATACAAAATTTTAACAAACTAATAAATAAATAATTAAAAATATTATTTATGCAATGAAATGATTAACAATAATAATTTGGTATTATAAAAATATAGAAGGCTATTTTAACACAAATAGTATAGATAAAAGCAATTATATATGAATATAGGCTATTATTGTAAAATTAGGTAAATAGTTTTAAAAATGCAAACATAATTATACGAAATAAAATAAAAATATTATGAAACATATATGAGGATGCAAAATAGTAATTTTGGGTGATTAAGTCATCATAAAATAATTTGAGGGAATAATTAATAATTATTCAAGTACTTTAAATGCAGAAAAATCAATTTAAATGATCTAAAAATTATGGAAAATAATAGCAAATACTTGTACAGATTAGTAAACGATATATATATATATATATATATATATATATATATATATATATATATATAATGAAAGAATTGTCGGTTAAAGAAAATGATGACAAATTTTGGCGAATTGAATGTGGGATGATATGATTTAGAAATCGGGGGTTGAACCCTGGTTCATGAGTTGCTTACATATCCCTGGTGTTGCGGGAATTAGGCCGTGTGTAGTTCTGGATCTAACGGCGAAGGAAACCGATAGAGTGGTTATAAGAATTATTGCATGTTTGAGAGAGGGTTCTTATAGGTAGGATAGTATTGGATGAATTTATGCGGAGTCATGAATGAGAATTTGAGACGTTATGGATGTATCACGAGGCAAATAAATCAACGGTCATAGAATAAAAGGTAGGTAATTAGACCATGAAGTCCTGGGGCATGAATCGCGTGATAAGGGATTTGTAGGCCATGAAATGATGTTCTCGGTCCGTGCAAATGGTGCCTCTGAGCTATGATGCTTTTGAATAATGATGTGCAATATTGAGAGATCCTCAGGCCATGACATGGTGTCTTCAGGCTATGAGAATGATGCCTTTAGATTATGACGCCTTTGGACAAAATGGTGATGTTTCAGCCTATGAAATGCAAAGATATGATACTTGGTCATATAAGAAACGAGACAACACAGAGCTTAGTCTTGCATAAGATTGGGGCAGAGCTTAGCTCCGGGAAAGAAAAAATAGTGCTAGATATCAAGTAGCATAGCATTTGGTATTATGCAAGAAAAGGCACAACTTAACCTTATATAGTTGAGGAGTCAGGGCTTAGCCTTATGGAAGCAAGGGAGACAGTGCTTAGTCTCATGAAATTAGGAGACAATGCTTAGTCTCAAGTAAGGAAAGGCAATGCTTAGCCTTATGCAGTTGGGAGGCAGGACTTAGCCTCATGCAAAATGGGAGACAATGCTTAGTCTCATGCAATTAAAGGAGACAGGGCATAGTCTCATGCGATGGAATGCAGTGCTTAGCCTTATGCAATTGTGGAGGCAAGGCTTAGCCTCATGCAAAAATAGGAGACAAGGATTAATATCATGCAATGGAAGGCAATGCTTAGCCTTACGCAAGGAAAGGCAATGCTTAGCCTTATGCAGTTGGGGAGGCAGGGCTTAGCCTCATGCAAAAAAGGGAGACAGTACTTAGTCTCATGCAATTAGGAGACAGTGCTTAGTCTCATACAAGGAAAGGCAATGCTTAGCCTTATATAGTTGGGAGCCAGGGCTTAGCCTCATGCAAAAAAGGGAGACAATGCTTATTCTCATGCAATTAGGAGACAGTGCTTAGTCTCATGCGAGGAAAGGCAATGCTTAGCCTATGCAGTTAGGAAGGCAGGGCTTAGCCTCATGCAAAATGGGATACAATGCTTAGTCTCATGCAATGAAAAGGTAATGAGTGATAGCAAAGTATTTCTTAGCTAGAGATATGTTTGCGTTTGGAAATTTTGTCTTTATGAAGATAGTAATTTTGATATGTGTGTATTTGCAAATACTCATATTATGTTCATTGTGCCTATATCCAAAGAAAAATCGTGAGTTTCACGAGGAAGGATGGTTCGTGCCTTCGCCTGCTTGCTTTGCTCTGGCGATCCTGTTTGAGTTACCCTGGGTAACATCTGGCTGCCATAGAAATAAAGTTTTTTAAAATATGCATGCACTTCATAAATATAGTTATTTAAAAACATAGTCGTATGCAATATCAAGTAAATTAGATGAACCAATGACTGTGACACTTTTAGAGACATTGCGACTTCTTTGCACTAGAATTTTGAGGGACGTCCTCAAAATTCTGCCCTAGTTTAATAAGCGATTCATCGGCTATTCAGTATATGATGAAAATGGCTGGACTTGCTCTGGAATTTTGAGGGTCCTCCTCAAAATTCTGCCCCAGTTTCTAACCATGGGGAAAATGAAGATTTTATTAAGATGTGACCGAAACAACATGGCTGCCTACGTATCCCCTCTTAAATGGGAATCAGGTCAAGCGTAGTTCAGTTACAATGCCCCAGCAGCGTTCGTGCATCTGAAGAACAGTGTGTTTCAGCCTTATCTCTACTCGTTTGTTATTGTGTTCATAGATGATATCCTGTTGTACTCTCGTAGCCAGGAGGAGCATGCCCAACATTTGAGGGTTGTATTCCAGCGATTGAGGGAGGAGAATCTTTATGCCATGTTCTCCATGAGACAATGCTTAGTATCATGCAATTAGGAAATAGTGCTTAGTCTCATACGAGGAAAGGCAATGCCTAGCCTATGCAGTTGGGAAGGCAGGGCTTTGCCTCATGCAAAATGGGAGACAGTCTTAGTCTCATGGAATGAAAAGGTAATGAGTGATAGCAAAGTATTTCTTAGCTGGAGATATGTTTGTGTTTGGCAATTTTGTCGTTATCAGATAGTAATTTTGATATGTGTGTATTTGTGAATACTCCTATTATGTTCATTGTGCCTGTATCCAAAGAAAAATCATGAGTTTTCCGACGAAGGATGGTTCGTGCATTCGCCTGCCTGCTTTGCTCTTGAGATCCTGTTTGAGTTACCTTGGGTAACATCTGACTACCATAGAAATAATGTTTTCGAAAATATGCATGCACTTGATAAATATAGTTATTTAAAAATATAGTCGTATGCAATATCAAGTAAATTAGATGAACCAATGATTGTGACACTTTTAGAGACATTGCGACTTCTTTGCACTTTAATTTTGAGGGTCGTCCTACAAATTCTGCCCTAGTTTAATAAGCGATTCTTCGGCCATTCCGCATATGATGAAAATGGCTAGACTTGCTCCGAAATTTTGAGGGTCCTCCTCAAAATTCTGCCCCAATTTCTGACCATGGGGAAAATGAAGATTTTATTAAGATGTGACCGAACCCACATGGCTGCCTACGTATCCCCTCTTAAATGGGAATCAGGTCAAGCGTAGTTCAGTTAGAATGCCCCAGCAGCGTTCGTGCATCTGCAGAACAGTGTGTTTCAGCCTTATCTCTACTCGTTTGTTATTGTGTTCATAGATGATATCCTGTTGTACTCTCATAGCCAGGAAGAGCATGCCCAACATTTGAGGGTTGTATTGCAACGATTGAGGGAGGAGAAACTTTATCCCAAGTTCTCCAAGTGTGAGTTTTGGCTCAGTTCAGTGGCGTTCTTGGGGCACGTGGTGTCCAGTGAGGGGATTTAGGTGTATCCGAAGAGGATAGAGACGGTTCAGAGTTGGCCCAGACCATCCTCAGCAACGGAGATTCAGAGCTTTGTAAGGGTTGACTGGTTATTATTGCTGCTTTGGGCAAGGTTTCTCATCTACTATATCTCCCTTGACCAAATTGACCCAAAAGGGTGCTCCTTTTAGGTGGTCGGATGAGTGTGAGGAGAGCTTTCATAAGCTCAAAACTACCTTGACCATAGCTCCAGTTCTAGTTCTACCATCGGCTTCTGGTTCTTATACAACATATTGTGCTGCTTCTCGAATCGGTATTGTGTGTGTTTTGATGTAGGAGGGTAGAGTGATTGCTTATGCTTGACGCCAGTTGAAGCCTCATGAGCAGAACTACCTTGTTCATGATTTGGAGTTGGCTGCCATTGTCATGCCCCAACCTCGGGAGGCACGACCGGCGTTCAATCGAGTGAACCCAACTGAGCAAGCCTTTTGAACAATTTCTACCCAACTCAATAAGATTAAGGAAACCATGCTTTCGTTTAGTTAGATAGTGGGAAGGATCGTACATGCAACATTGTTAGTTCATTTTATATTACAACTCTTAAACCATCGTTATGTTTCCAAGATTTCATACAGATACAGTTTAGAAGAACTAGAGTTTAGAATTACAACACAGTTCATTGACCCATCCAAAACCCGTACATAACCCACACAAACGTCTACGGAGCCATTAAAGATACAAAAGAAAGTTATGAGAATGCTGGCAACATGGCCCCGGCTATACCTCAAAAGTGGTGATTTATAACAATATACATACTGCATCACCCCTGGAAGAAAAGGGGCTCACCAAGATTGTTGAGTGGAGGATGCTCCGCTCCCTATGATCGGCACTGTCTGCAATGGAGCTACCTACATCCATTCAAAGATGTAGCGCCCCCGGCAAAAGGGACATTAGTACCATGGAATAATACTAATATGTATAACCAGACACCATCTCATTAGAAAGAACTATCATACAAGAACAAAGAAATCATATGGACCAATCAAAAGCTTTAAACGATCACCACATCATCAAATAAAAGGATCATATAACTTTCACATAATTTCCATAGCTTTAGGTTGGCGCATTTAATACTGTTCATCATCATTCACATCCACAGCTTTCTTGCGCGGAATCCGATCATGACTGATCGGCTAGGTTGCCTCATTTGAGACATGTATCTCAATAACAATCTCATTCTCACTTTCCGAATTCAATATCAGCACAATAACACCATGTCTGCGGCATGGCATCCGTTCACGGCCCGATCGGCTAGGCCGTCTTACCGAGATGTTCTTCCTTTTTCATTAATCATCTCATTTCAATCTTTATTTCAGATATATCAATTCATAGGCACTTGGGGCCACAATTATCACAAAATACTTGGCACTAGGCCACATTTCATAACTCAAGCTCTTTTCCCCTACATTTCACATCATTTCCACTTTCAACGTTAACCTTGCAATTTAGGATAATAGGCACATACAAGAGCAATTCAAGTTGTAAGCATAGAGAAGATTTCACATAGTTTGGCATAACAATCTCAGTTTAAACTTGACTTGAAGTCTAGGCATTTCAACACATCCTTAAATCACCAAGAATAGTATATTGAACATATTGAGACACACCTTTTACGTATATATTTGCAACACCAATTCATGTGAAATATCAATCAATACATCAATCAAATTTCGGTCTTACAACATTTGCATGGACACCAAAGGAGCTCAATTTCTAAGAAGAGGGGTTTTTGGCCATACATACCTCAATAGAGCTTTCCTTAAACTCTTAAAAAAATTCCGGAACTCATAGAAACTTCGATCTATTTTATGAGAATCACAAGTTGAACCAAAAATTAGAGAGATGATTAAGATTCTAGTTAATTTGAGTATATTATCAAGCACTAAGTGTGCATTGTGATTTTAGGACCTTTTGTGAGAGGTTCTATCATCCTACACCCCATTTGTTATATTTTTAGCTCACAAACTCCCCATACCCTTTTATCATTCATGCATGCAAGACAATCAATTCTTATACACATGAACCCACTTGTTAATTACTCATTTTAGTAGGAATTTCGAAATCAATGATTAGGGCACAAGTTCTTACTTCTTAGAATGAAGGCTTAGTAACTTTACTTGATAATCTTCAAAGATTTGGGCAAGTGTTGAATGGGGACTTGGTGAGGATCACCTCCTCTCTCTAGAATGCTTCTCTCACTCTAAATGTAGTAGAATGTAGCATAAAAGGGTTTAATGGGGTGTTTTTAATGAGATGGGGTCGCGTTTTAAAAATTAGAAAATAGGAGCACTGACTCAAACTGCGGTCGCATATGCGCCCGCATAATTGATATGCGGCCCGAAAAAGGGACCACAAAATGGCCCTCAAAACTTGAACATTCTGCCCGGGTATGCAACCAATATGCGATCTGCATACCTGTTATGCGGTCGCATAATGCACCATAGAACTGTCCTTCGCAAAACTCCCAAGTAGGTTATGCGACGACTATGCGGCCCGCATATCGATTATGCGATCGCATAATTGGCCACATAGTTTTCCTCAAAATTAGCCAACATTCTGCCTCACTCTGCGGTAGTTATACGGCCCGCATTGCTATTATGCGGCCCGCATTGCTATTTTGCGCCCCACATTGCTATTATGCGCCAGAAATGCGCTCTTTTGAAAAACATTTTTCCTTAACTTTTTAATGCACAGATCAATCCAAAAGGTCCAAAGAATTTCATAAATTTCTAACACATATTCTTAACTTGGCACTACGGGATTTTGGGTTTTTGAGTAAAAACTTCACGGGGCCTTACATCCTCCCCCACATAAGATCATTCGTCCTTGAATGAGGATCAAGGTTTAGTCATTAGCAACCTTATGCAACTTTAGCTTTTTACACATCATGAAACATACCAACAGCCCCAAATTTGGCTAACTCCCTAAATTTCCAAAAATTTTGCCAGAGTTTCCTTTGTAACTAGGACTATCCACCTGCCAGAGATGCCCAGAAACATATCCTAACAGCATATACACAACACATTGACATGACATAACTCATAACGACACCAACAATGGCCCCATTGGCGACATATAACCAAAACGGAACAGTTTTACATAGACCAAATCAAGTGATACAGAGTTCATAGGAACCAAATTCATAGGAGCTATTACATGGCTATACAAACAAATGCGGGTACTTCTTTTTCGTTTCTTCCTCGGCTTCCCAAATGGCTTCCTCATCCTGCTGGTTCCGCCATAACACTTCCACGGAGGCAATTTCCTTATTTATCAATCTCCGGACTTGCCTGTAAAGAATGGTAACTGGAATTTCTTCATATGACAGCTCTTCATTGACCTCATTAGTTTCAACCGGCACAATAGTGTACGGATCTTCCACTACCTTCTTCAACATAGACACATGGAAGACTGGGTGTACCAATGACATCTCGGGTGGAAGCTCGAGCTTGTATGCCACCTGACCGATCCTCTGAATGATTCTGTACGGTCCGACATACCTTGGACTCAATTTCCCTTTCTTTCCAGACCGCATGATACCCTTTATGGAGGAAACCTTCAAAAATACCCAATCATCTTCTTTGAACTCCAAATCTCTGCGACGAATGTCAGAATAAGACTTTTGGGGACTTTGAGCAGTTTTCAACCTTTCCTTAATAATTTTAACTTTTTTCATGGCCTGATGCACAAGGTCCGGCCCTATCAATTCAGCTACTGCAACCTCGAACCACCCAATAGGAGACGTACATCTTCTACCATACAACGCCTCAAATGGTGCCATATAGATACTAACATGGAAGCTGTTGTTATAAGTAAACTCTATGAGTGGAAAATGATCATCCCAGCTACCTTTGAAATCAAGAACACAAGCACGCAACATGTCCTCAAGCGCCCGGATAGTCCGCTCCGCTTGCCCGTCGGTCTGAGGATGAAAAGTTGTACTAAGATTTACCTGCGCATCCAAGCCTTGCTGAAAATTCCTCCAAAAGTTGGCCGTGAACTGAGCCCCTCGATTCGAAATGATTGAGACTGGAGTGCCATGCAACCTGACTATTTCTTTGATATACAACTGAGTACACTGTTCCGCTGTGACGGTAGATCAAGAAGTGCACTGGTTTCGTGAGTCGATCCACGATTACCCAAATTGAGTCGAACTTGTGCGGAGTGCACGGTAACCCTACCACAAAATACATGTTGATCATTTCCCATTTCCACATTGGAATTTCTATGTTTTGAGCCAATCCACCGGGCCTTTGATGTTCGGCTTTCACTTGCTGACAGTTTGAACATTTTGCCACAAAGTCCGCCACATCCCTTTTCATGTTGTTCCACCAATAAACTTCCTTGAGCTCATGATACATTTTTGTAGAACCCGGGTGCACGAAATACCTGGAAGTGTGAGCTTCTTCCATGATCCTTTCCCGAAGAGCGTCAATATCCGGAACACATAGGCGTCCTTCGTACCGCAGGGTACCATCATCCATGAAAATGGAAAAAACTATGATTTTTTGTTTATGAATCCCTTTTTTTAGTTGTGCTAACAATGGATCGTTCAATTGCTTCTCTTTCACTTCCGCCACAAGTGATGATTCAACCCGATTCTGCACGATCACTCCCCCTTCGCTACAGTCCACAAGATGAACTCCCAAACTAGCCAGCTGGTGAACCTGCCTGGCCAACAGCCTCTGAGATGCCTTGAGCAAAACTTCCCATAGATTTCCGACTAAGAGCATCTGCCACAACATTGGCCTTCCCCGGGTGATAGAGAATATCAATGTCATAGTCTTTGAGTAACTCGAGCCATCTCCTCTGTCTCAGATTCAACTCCTTTTGTTTGAAAATATATTGAAGGCTCTTGTGGTCCGTAAATACATCCACATTTGACCCCATACAAATAATGTCGCCAAATCTTTAGTGCAAACACTACTGTCGTAAGCTCTAAGTCATGGGTAGGATAGTTCTTTTCATGATTCTTGAGTTGCCTAGAAGCGTAGGCTATAACCTTGCCGTGTTGCATTAGCACACACCCAAGCCCGATCATTGAAGCATCGCAATACACCACAAATCCCTCTGTACCCTCTAGCAGGGTTAGTACCGGTGCTGTAGTCAATCTTGATTTCAATTCCTGGAAGCTCCCTTCACAAGCATCGGACCTCTGGAACTTTACTATTTTTTTGTGTCAATTTAGTCAATGGAAAGGTAAGAGTAGAAAATCCCTCCACAAATCTTCTATAGTACCCGGCCATACCTAAGAAACTACGAATTTCTGTTGGAGTGGTAGGTCTAGGCCGATTTTTTACTGCTGGAATCTTTTGAGGATCAACCATAATTCCATCCCTGGAGATGACATGACCCAAGAACGTGACATATTCAAGCAAAAATTCACATTTTGAAAATTTTGCATACAATTGGTGCTGTCGAAGAGTCTGCAGAACTGCCTTGAGATGGTCAGCATGGTCCTCCCGACTTCGGGAATACACAAGAATATCATCAATGAACACTATCACAAAAAAGTCTAGAAAAGTCTTGAAGACTCGATTCATAAGATCCATGAAAGCTGTCAGGGCATTTGTTAGCCCAAAAGACATCACCAAAAACTCAAAGTGCCCATACCGGGTCCTGAAAGCTGGTTTTGGAATATCCTGCTCCCTAATCTTTTATTGATGAGACTCGGACTGCAAGTCAATTTCTGAGAACCACTTGGCACCTTGCAATTGATCAAACAAATCATCTATACTTGGTAAAGGGTATTTATTTTTTATTGTGACTTTGTTAAGTTGCTGGTAGTCAATACACATCCATAGCGACCCATCTTTCTACCTCACAAACAAAACCGGTTCCCCATGATGACACACTCAGCCGGATGAAACCCTTTTCTAACAAATCCTTCAATTGTTCCTTTAGCTCTTTCAATTCGGCTGGTGCAATTCTGTAAGAATTGATATAGGCTGCGTGCCTGACATCACATCGATCCCAAAATCAATCTCCCTGTCTGGTGGAATCCCAGGGAGCTCATTTGGATCTAGAAATTCATTCACAACTGGCACGGACTCAAGGCTAGGTGCCTCAGCATCGATGTCCGTAACCTGGACTAAATGATAGATACACCCCTTCTTGATCATCCTTGCAGCCTTAAGGTAAGAAATAAACTGACCTTTTGGCATTACATTATCTCCCTTCCATTCCACAACGGGCTCATTAGGAAATTCAAGCCTCATAGTTCTAGTCTGACAATCAAGTTTGGCAAAACATAAATGAAGCCAATCCATTCCCATTATTACATCAAAATTGACCATCCCCAATTCAATAAGATCGGCCATGGTATCCCTACCACGTACCGTAACAACACAAACTCTATAAACTCGAGCAACTGTAATAGACTCACAAAACCGGAGTAGACACCAAGAATGGCTCATGAAGCTGTTCCGGTTCTATCCCAAATTCCATAGCAGCATAAGGGGTAACATAGGACAAGGTTGAACAACGGTCAATAAGTGCATACACATTATGAGATTGGACAGTCAGAATACCTGTAACAACATCTGAAGAAGTCTCTGCAATCTGGCGATCACTCATAGCATAGAACCGGCTGGGTCCTCCTGAACTCTGTGCACCACCCCTAGCTGCACCACGCCCCGCGGGTGTTGGGGTACCTCGAGCTGGAGAGGATGCTGAAGATGTAGCAGCTGCTGGGCTGGATGGCTGTGTTGTGCCCCTACCCGCTCCCTAGCGGGATACAAGATAATGCCTCTGAATATGACCCCTCATCCCACATCCATAGCATACGGGTAACTCCAGGTAGCAAATCCCTGAGTGCATCTTCCCGCACCTGGGGCACGGGGACCTCTGCTACTGCTGGGATCTCTCTCCTGACTCACCCCGCTAGTGGGATCCCCTGTTGCCCTCTCTGGGCCTGAAACGACTCCACTGTTGTTGCTTGCTGGGCCCTAATGGCGGTGCACTGGCTGAAAACTATGCAACAGACTAGGACGGCCCTGATGATCCTCCCCTGAAAGCTGTTCTTCCCCCACTTGGTGACTATCCCAAGTTGCCCGCAAATCAGGACTTGCTGTTACCCTCACTTTCCATGTTGATCTTCAGTTTACGGTTTCTTTGTGGCCTGAGCAAATGCCACCATCTTCCCATAATTCATGTCATAATTCAAAGCAGCTGTAGAAGCCTCATTAATAGTCAAAGGATTAAGGCCCTGAACAAACCAGCGCACCCTGGCCTCCATTGTAGGCAACATGTGGATAATATACTTGGATAGGCAGGCAAACTCCATATGGTACTCCTACACACTTTTGCTACCTTGCTTTAGATTCTCAAATTCTACTGCACAGGCTGCCCTTCTCTCAGCGGGTAGGAAATGATCTACAAAGGCGTCGGAAAACTCGCTCCACCTCGCCGGAGGGCTCCCCTCCTCACGGGAATCTTCCCACAACTCAAAACATGAATAGGCCACCCCTTTTAGACGGTAGGCAGCCAACTCCACTCCAACTGTCTCAGTCGCACGCATAACCCTGAGGGTCTTGTGCATCTCATCAATAAAATCCTGGGGTCTTCCTCGGGATTGGCGCTCGTAAACACTGGAGGGTCTAGCCGAAGAAATCTATTTACCTTAGAACTGGTGGGATCCCATTGCTGGCTAGAGGAACTGGGCACAACATTTGACCTCTGTGCCTAAGAGGCCACTAGCTGAGTCAGCATCTGAATAGCTCCCCTAAGATCCCCATCAGAATTACCAGAACCGGAAGCTGGGGATAGAGGCAGAACAGGAATATCAATGGGAGGGATAGTAGCACCCTCAGCAGATATAGGAACTGGTGTAGTAGTCGGGGGAATGTCCTCGCCCCTCGGGTTCTCACCCGTATCATAAATTAAGGAGTCGGCTGCCGTTCCTGGGGCAGCATTGGCTCCTTGGCCAGTTCTTGCTTTCTTCTTAGGTGACATGTACTGAAAGTTGAAGGAATGCACTAGTTAGTGGAGGAATAGTTTCATAATTGCAGCACGATCTAGAATATCAAAGAAGGGTGTTATTCCTAAATGCCCAAGTAGCCTCCAACTTATAGATGTGGTCGACTACGCACTGATAAGAAGGACTCTACTAGACGCGGCTTCGAGACATCCTTGGACACTTTAAAACCTTAGGCTCTGATACCAAGTTTGTCATACCCTAACGTCGGGAGGCGCGACCGGCGCTCAATCGAGTGAACCCAACTGAGCAAGCCTTTTGAACACTTTCTACCCAACTCAATATGATTAAGGAAACCATGCTTCCGTTTACTTAGATAGTGGGAAAGATCATACATGCAGCATTGTTAGTTCATTTATATTACAACTCTTAAACCATCATTAAGTTTCCAAGATTTCATACAGATACAGTTTAGAAGAACTAGAGTTTAGAATTACAACACAGTTCATTAACCCATCCAACACCCGTACATAACCCATACATATGTCTACAGAGCCTATAAGGATACAAAATACAGTTATGATAATGCCAGCAACAAGACCCCGGCTATACCTTAAAAGTGGTGATTTATAACAAAATACATACTGCATCACCCCTGGAAGAAAAGGGGCTCACCAAGATTGCTGAGTGGAGGATGCTCCGCTACCTACGATTGGCACTGTTTGCTATGGAGCCACCTACATCCATTCATAGATGTAGCTCCCCCGGCAAAAGAGATGTTAGTACCATGGAATAGTACTAGTATGTATAACTAAACACCATCTCATTAGAAATAACTATCATACAAGAACAAAGAAATCATAAGGATCAATCAAAAGCATTAAATGATCACCACATCATCAAATAAGAGGATCATATAACTTTCACATAATTTCCATAGATTTAGGTTGGGGCATTTAATATTGTTCATCATCATTCACAATACCACCGCTTTCTTGCGCGGAGTCCGATCACGACCCGATCAGGTAGGTTGCCTCATTTGAGACATGTATCTCAATCACAATCTCATTCTCACTTTCTGAATTCAATATAAGCACAATACCACCATGTGTGCGGCATGGCGTCCGATCACAACCCGATCGGCTAGGCCGTCTTACTAAGACATTATTCCGTTTTCATTAATCATCTCATTTCAATCTTTATTTCACATATATCAATTCATTTGCACTTTGGGCCACAATTATCACATCATACTTGGCACTAGGCCACTTTTCATAACTCAGGCTCTTTTTCCCCACATTTCACATCATTTCCACTTTCAAATTTAACCTTGCAACTTAGGATAATAGGCACATACAAGAGCAATTCAAGTTGTAAGCATAGAGAAGATTACACATAGTTTGGCATAACAATCTCAGTTTAAACTTGACTTGAAGTCTAGGCATTTCAACACATGGTTCACCTTCTTCACACATCCTTGAATCACCAAGAATAATATATTGAACACATTGAGACACACCTTTCACGTATATATTTGCAACACCAATTCATGCGAAATAACAATCAATGCATCAATCAAATTTCAGTCTTACAACATTTGCATGGACACCAAAGGAGCTCAATTGCTATGAAGAGGGGGTTTTAGCCATACATACCTCAATAGAATTTTCCTTAAACTCTTACAAAAATTCTGAAACTCTTAGCAACTTCAAACTATTTTATGAGAATTACAAGTTGAACCAAAAATTAGATAGATGATTAAGATTCTAGCTCATTTGAGTATATTATCAAGCATTAAGTGTGCATTGTGATTTTAGGACCTTTCGTGAGAGGTTCTATCATCCTACACCCCATTTGTTACATTTTTAGCTCACAATCTCCCCATAGCCTTTTAGCATTCATGCATGCAAGATAATCAATTCTTATTCCCATGAACCCACTTGTTAATTACTCATTTTAGTAGGAATTTCGAAATCAAAGATTAGGGCACAAGTTCATACCTCTTAGAATGAAGGCTTAGTAACTTTACTTGATAATCTTCAAACATTTGGGCAAGGGTTGAATGGGGACTTGGTGAGGATCACCTCCTATCTCTAGAATGCTTCTCTCACTCTAAATGCAGTAAAAATTAGCATAAAAGGGTCGAATATGGTGTTTTTAATGAGATGGAGTCGGGTTTTAGAAGTCAGAAAATAGGAGCCCCAACACAATCTGCGGTTGCATATTTGACCGCATAATTGATATGTGGCCCGCAAAAGGGACCGCAAAATGGCCCTCAAAACTTGAACATTCTGCCCGGGTATGCGACTAATATGCGGTCCGTATACCTGTTATGGGGTCGCATAATGCACCGCAGAACTGCCCTTCGAAAATATCCCAAGGAGGTTATGCGACGACTATGTGGCCCGCATATCGATTATGCGATTGCATAATTGGCCGCATAGTTGTCCTCAAAATTAGCCAACATTCTGCCTCACTCTGCGGCAGTTATGCGGCCCGCATTTCTATTATGCGGTCGCATAATGGGCCGCAGAAATGCGCTCTTTTGAAAAAACATTTTTACTTAACTTTTTAATGCACAGATCAATCCAAAATGTCCGAAGAATTTTATAAATTTCTAAAACATATTCTTAGCTTGGCACTACGGGATTTCGGGTTTTTGAGTAAAAATTTCACGGGGCCTTATAGCCATTATTCGTGCGTTGATGATTTGGAGGCACTATCTTTATAGTGTGTCTTGTGAGGTCTTTACAGATCATCGGAGCCTCCAACACTTGTCCAAATAGAAGGATAGCAATTTGAGGCAGCGGAGATGGTTGGAGCTGCTAAAGGACTATGATATTACTATTATGTATTATCCGGGGAAGGCCAATGTGGTGGTCGATGCTTTGAGTAGGAAGGCAGTGAGTATGGATAGTCTTGCATTCATTCCTATTGGTGAGAGATCTCTTGTAGTTGATGTTCAGGCCTCGGAACCAATTCGTGAGATTAGATGTCTCGGAGCCCAGTCGGGCTCTAGCCTGTGTGGTTTCTCGGTCTTCCTTATTTGATCGCATCAGAGAGCATCAATATGATAACACTCATTTGCTTGTCCTCAAGGACTAGGTTCTGCACGGTGATGCTAGAGATGTGACTATTAGATATGATGGGGTGTTGAGGATGTAGGGCCGGATATGTGTTCCCAATGTGGATGGACTACGGGAGTTGATTCTTGAAGAGGCCCATAGTTCGCGGTATTCCATTCATTCGGGTGCCGCGAAGATATACCAGGACCTGAGGCAACACTATTGGTGGAGGAGAATTAAGAAGGATATAGTTGGATTTATAGCTTGGTGTCTTAACTATCAACAGGTAAAATATGAGCATTAGAGACCGGGTGGCTTGCTTCAGAGGATAGAAATTCTAGAGTGGAAGTGGGATTGGATCACCATGGATTTCGTAGTTGGGCTCCCATAGATTTTGAGCAATTTCGATGCTCTTTGGGTGATTGTGGATCAGCTGACCAAGTCCGCGCACTTCATTCCAGTGGGTACTACTTATTCTTCAGATCGGTTGGCTAATATTTACATCCGAGAGATTGTTCGCCTTCACGGTGTGCTAGTTTCTATCATTTTAGATAGAGGCACGCAGTTTACATTGCAATTTTGGAGAGCCGTGCAGCGAGAGTTGGGCACTCAGGTTGAGTTGAGCACATCCCTCAGACGGACAACTAATCCGAGCGCATTATTCATATATTGGAGGACATGCTACGCACTTGTCTCATTGAGTTTGGGGGTTCATGGGACCAGTTTTTGCTGCTCGTGGAGTTTGCTTACAACAACAATTATCAATCGAGCATTCAAATGGCTCCGTATGAGGCATTATATAGGAGGCGGGGTAGATCTCCGGTGGGTTAGTTTGAGTCGGGTGAGGCTAGGCTATTGGATACTGACTTGGTTCAGGAACCTTTGGACAAGGTTAAATTGATACAGGAGTGGCTTGGCACGAGGCAGTCTAGACAGAAGAGTTATGCCGATAGGAAGGTCCGTGATGTGTCTTACATGGTTGGGGAGAAGGTAATACTGAAGGTTTCACCAGTGGAGGGTGTTATGAGTTTCGGAAATAATGGCAAGTTGAGCCCTCGATTATTTGTCTGTTTGAGGTACTTCAAAGGATTGGGGAGGTGGCTTAAAAGCATGCCTTCCCACCTAATCTATCGAGTGTGCATCCAGTAATTCATGTTTTTATGCTCCGGAAGTATGTCGGCGATCCGTCTCATGTTTTGGATTTCAGCATGGTTCAGTTGGATTGTGATTTGACTTATGATGTAGAGCCGGTGGCCATTTTGGATCGGCATATTCGAAAGTTGAGATCAAAGGATATGACTTTAGTGAAGGTGCAGTTGAGAGGTCAGCCCATTGAGGAGGCTACTTGGGAGACCGAGCGGGAGATGTCGAGTAGATATTTAAACTTATTTGTGACTCCAGGTATGTTTCTAGACCCGTTCGAGGATGAACGTTTGGTTAAGAGGGGGGATGTAACGACACGGACGGTCTTTTTGAGAGTTGTAGCCTCGTTCCCCCATTTTCTACTCCTTTTGTACTCTACAGCTGCTATATGACTTACCGGGTAGGTTGGTTCGGGTCAGGAGAGATTTCAAAGTGAATTGAGACACTTAGTCTCTTAATTGAAAGCTTAAGTTGGAAAAGTTGACCGGATGTTGACTTTTGTGTAAACGACCTTGGATTTGAGTTTTGATGGTTCCGTTAGGTGCTTTTGGACTTAGGAGTGTGTCCGGATTGTGATTTGGAGGTCCCTAGTGAAATTAGTCTTGAAATGGCGGAAATTGGAATTTTGGAAAGTTTGACCGAGAATGGACATTTTGATATCGGGGTCGGATTGGATTTTAGAAAATTGGAGTATGTTCGGGGGGTCATCTGTGACGTCTGTGCAAAATTTGAGGACCATCGGACGTGATTTGATAGGTTTTGACGTCGTTTGTAGAATTTGGAAATTTCAAAGTTTATTAGGCTTGAATCCGTATGCACTTCGTGTTTTCATTTCGTTTGAGGAGGTTTGAGGATTTGACTAAGTTTGTATGATGTTTATTGACTTATTGGCATGTTTGGTTGAGGTCCCGGGGGCCTCGGGTTGATTTTGGGTGATTAACGGATCAAGTTTTGAAGTTGATAAGTTGTTGATGAAATTCTATTGCTGGTGTAATCGCACCTACGGAGTGGGCACCGCAGGCGCTAGCCCGCAGAAGCAGGCTAGGAAGAGAGGAGCTGGAGTCACAGGTGCGAAGGTTCCCCCGCACCTGCGAGGCCGCAGATAGGGCGAAGAGGGCGCAAAAGCGGAGTTGAAGGAATAAATGGGTGAAGTGTCTTTCCGCAGAAACGGATGATGGGCTGCAAAAGCGCCTCCGCATGTGCGAGTCCTGGAGCGCAGGTGCAAGCCCGGGTGGGTTAAGTGACTTCTACAGGTGGCTTTCATCGCAGAAGCGGGACCGCATATCTGGATTTTTTGACCGTAGGTGCGGTTTAACTGGGCAGAACATATAAATGCCATCGCGATTTTGGCTTCATTTTAACATTTAAGACTCGGAATTGGGCGATTTTTGAGAGATATTTTGAAGGGATTTTTGAGGTAAGTCACTTGTGGTTAGATTTCTTCATTAATTATGTTTCTTCATTGATTGTACTACCTAGTTGGTGTGTTTTTTAGGTGTCATTTGGGGATTTGAGGCTAGGGAAACGGAGAGTTGATTTTTGGAATTTGAGTGTCGATTTGGTGTTGGTTTGATAAATTTGGTATGATTAGACTCGTGAGTGAATGGGCTTTCGGGTTTTGTGACTTTTGTTGGATTTCGAGATATGGGCGCGGTGGCCGGCTTTTGGCTAATTTTTGATTTGAGCTATTATTTCATATATTTCTTGTGGAATTGATTCCTTTAGCCCGTATTCATTGTATTGTACTTGTTGTGGCTAGATTCGAGAATTTTCGAGGCCGAATTATGAGGCAAAGGCGTATTGCAGTAGAGTCTTGGATCGGATTGAGGTAAGTAACAGTTTTAAATCTTGTTCTGAGGGTATGAAGCCCCGGATTTATGCGTATGTGATTGTTTCAAATGTGACACATATGCTAGGTGACGGGCGTGTGTGTGTGCACCTTGGGAATTATGACTTGGTCTATTCCGTGAAACTGTAAAATTGAATAACTTGTTGCAGCTATATGTTCTCCATGTGTTATAGAAATTTGATTGTAAATCATGTTAGAAATCATGTATAGGCGATGTGTGGGTATTGTAGGGCCCACGGAGGCCGTGATACATGTTGAATTACTTGTTAATTTCTATTTATACTCAGTCGTAGTCTTACATGCACATCCTCAGTCTCTGTATTCCTTGTTGATACGTTATATCATTTCTGTTTTTGGTTGATTTCTATGATTACTGAGAGCCCGTAAGACTAGAAAGGTTGATGACTGAGTGAGGTTGAGGGCCTGATGGTGAGATATTGATACCATAACACGTGAGTTGTCCCTGCGGATCCAGATATTTATACTGCAGCACGTGAGTTGTCTGTGCGGATCCTGATATGATATTATAGCACGTGAGTTATTCGTGCAACACATGAGTTGTCTGTATGGATTATAGCATTTGGGCTATAAGAGCTTATACGGAGTCTGTACACCCCTAGTGAGCGCAGGTACCTATTGAGTGTTGAGGGCTGAGAGCCGAGTGATGAGCTATTGAGAAAGACTAACTGACTGTTGCCCTGAGAGGTTGTATATGCTTTTATTGTTGTTGCACATGCTGCTATATGTCATTGTATTGAAACTTCTGGGAGATAATATTCGGTTTTTACTTGAACTTGGCAGGAATAAACTGAATTGATTTAAATTGCCGGATTTGAAAGCATGTCTACTTTCTTGTTGAAACTATTGAATATGAATTATAACTATGTAGCTCGTCACTATCTTTCAATTCCTCATTTATTATTGTTACTTACTGAGTTCGTTGTACTCACGCTACACCCTGCACTTCGTTTTAGATCCAGGTGTTTTCGGACACGGTGGGTGTTGATATCATGCACGGTTAATCTTTGGAGATTACGAGGTAGTTGTCCGGCGTTCGCAGTCCTTGTTTATCCTTCCTTATCTTTTTTTTATTTGTATTTTGATTCAGACTTCCATAGTCATTTCTCTTCTAGACCGGTGATGTATAGATGCTCATGAGCTCAGTGACACCCCGATATTGGGAGCTATTTTCTACACTTGTATTTGGGTTTTTACCCCTTTTTATGAAAACTTTGCTTATTCAAAAAGTACTTGATTCAATTTTCAGTTAATTGTTGGGAGTTTGGAAATGCCGGCTTGCCTAGTACTATGATAGGCGCCATCACAATAGGTTAGGATTTGGGTCGTGACACATATAGTATTTTTCTAGGTATAGCAAAATTTTAGTTATGATAATACTCTTTAATTAAACGTCGTGACTTGCGATGCTCAGTCAATTTTTAAATTTGCTGTTGTCGAATCCAGAGTTACTGCACATTTTCTAATAATTTCCCTTTTAACTTTTAGTTGCTCCAGGTGAAACGAACTTATTATTTGCTTATATAACTGCACATTATCTAATTGTAAAATTGATATAAATATACAAGTCAATATTTTTTTACCACTATTTTTTTTATAAAAACAAGATGATATGTTTTTAACATGAAGTAAAATATATGTATGATACCACGAAGGCAGAAAACACAAATTGCACTAATACCAAGTAAGGCTGTGAAAATGCCAAAGAAGTGAAGACAACCATATTATGGATGACTTACTTGTAGATGCACATGTAACTTCTTACAAATAGTTTCATAATATACATATTTTTTAATTATGTGTATATGTATATAATCTAATATATTGGTTGATATTATGCATATTATAGGTGCATTGTGAAGATAATTACATACATTGCAAGTTCATTGTATGCTTTTGGCAAAAAGGGTACTACAAGAGAGAGTGGATGTTATACATAATAGTGCACTTTTGGAAATTGCAACATATAAAATGTTGATTATAAAGGGAGGTAAGGTTCATTGAAAAATTCCTTTCATGTTTCATTGTCACGATCCAAAATCCATCTAGTCGTGATCGCATCTAACCCAACCTGCTAGGTAAGCTAGATAACAGCTATCCAATTCCAATAAAACTAATAAGACATTTAAGTAAAAGAAAATATTTGAATTTTATACGTTCCCCAAGGACTGGTAGTACAAATCATGAGCTTCTAAGATTAGAATTTACAAAGCTGGTATGAAATAAATACATCATCTGTTTGAAATGTACATATACAGATTTTTATAAATCTTAGGCAACCATGAGCAAGAGGCAGCTACAACCAGAACGCAGGTACGTCTACAACCAGAACGCAGGTACGTCTTAAATTCCAGCTCCCATAGATCACAGCAACATCAGCATCCAACATCTGCGCGCAAGGTGCAGAAGTATAGTATGAGTACAACCGATCCCATGTACTTAATAAGTAACAAACCTAACCTTGGATTGAAAGTAGTGACTAGCTGGAACATAGTTCGGAGTCCAACACCAATAGCCAAAAATAGTTCATAACAACATAATGAAAAAAATAAAAGAAGTAACTCAGAGATAAAACGTTCGGCTCCTTCACAGTTCAAGAAAATAGGTCTACTTTTCAAGTAAATCAGTGAAAATCCACATCTTTTACTGAAATCGCCAATATATGAGTAAGTTTGAAAACTGTAAGTTTTCCCAAATAGCTTTCAAGGGTAAATGTTTCATTTTCAAATGGCATGAGGAAAATACATCTCTATGCCTATATGTCAACATGTGTGAGAAGTTAGGAGTGACGTGATACCGTACAGCTTGAGGAAAATGCATCTATGTTCCTGTATGTCATGTATGCATGTCAATGTAATGCATCTCAGAGATGAACTCATGTACTCACACTCTCACAGTACTCAATCTCACTGTCTCACACTTTCCACTTATCATGCTCAATCACTCGACATGCTCAGTTACTCGCTACTGTATATGGCCATTCCAGCCCAAGAAAGATCCATCCTGAATAAATACATAGCAAGTGCCAGTAAGTCACTCAATATTGTATAAGGCCAATCCGGCCCAGGGAAGATCCACCCCCAAATATAAATGCCTCGGGCAAGATACATGCCCAGGGAAGATCCACCCCTCAATATAAATCGACGCGCTCACTAGGGATGTGTGCGGACTCCGGAGGGGCTCCTTCAGCCCAAACGCTATATCAAGCCAATCATGGAATAAATTAAAGATACTCATTGCGGCGCGCAACTCGATCCACATATATACACCTATAAGACTCGTTGCGGCATGCAACCCGATCCACATATATACATATATAATATACAGCTCGGGCCCTCAGCCTCACTTAGTCATCAATCTCTCCACTCTCTTGGGCTCACAATGCCATAAAACTAGCCCAAAATGATGATATGATGTGTCAATAAATAGCAACATAGACTAAGATATGATATGAAATGAATGGACCTGATTGAGTATGAAATTTGCAATTTAACAAAATAATTCAATAGCAATATGACATCGGTGGGTCCCAATTGAATAAGCATGTAGCCTAGACATGGTTTCTAACATGGATCACAACTCAATAGCTCTAGTACGTAGAGATTTCATGGTTACAGATAAGATCAGGTGACCACACAGTACCACAGAAATAACGGAGTCACGATTCACACGGTGTACGCCCACACGCTCGTCACCTAGCATGTGCGTCACCTCAACACCAAAACACATAATACGTAATCTGGGGTTTTATACATTCAACACAAGGCTTAGAAGTGTTACTTACCTCGAACAAGCTAAATCCAATACCCAGCAAGCCAAATGATGCTGAAAAAATGTCATCACGTGCGTACCAACCTCCGTACGACTCGAAACTAGCCAAAAGCAATTCAAATAAATAAAATAATGCCAAAGGAAAAAAACCCAATCGATAAAGGTCAAATCTTTAATCAAAATCCCAAAATTGACCAAAAAGTCAAACCCTAGCCCGCGTCTCGGAACCGGACAAAACTAACAAAATCCGAGAACACATTCAATTACTAGTCCAACCATACCAGTTTCACTCAAATCCGGCTCCGAACCGATGTTCAAAACTCAAAAATTCACTTTATGAAATTTTAGACAAAACCCCCAAATTTTAAATTGAAATCATCAATCAAATGCCAAAAACGATTATGGATTCATAAGATATAACCGAAATCGAGCATAGAACACTTACCCTAATTCATATGGTAAAAATCGCCTCCAAAGATTGTCCAATTCCGAGCTCCCCAACTCAAAATATTACCAAATGAACAAACCTTCGATATTAAGTATCTTTGCCCAGTTGTTCTTCCTCGTTTTGTGTGCCAAATGATTCCGAAACTCGCTTTTGATGCCTCCAATGGATTTCTTATAAACTTTCAGTCAAGTTAGGCTTTTGAATCATTCCATTTAACCATATAACGAAGGAGATATGTTAGTTTCAATATTTGGAAATAGTGCAGATTTTTAAATACGAAGTCAGTGGCAATTTCGTAATTAATCTGGAAAATCTAGCAACCCAATTCTTAGTAAAATGACCACAAAATCCTCATACGATGTCCAAATTCAACGATTATTTTTGCTATGGCTCTGTAACTACGATAGAGATCTAGTGCTTCAATCAAAACAGAAGTTGGAGCTCATTTGTTTAAGTTGGTACCATTTATGGTTGAAGAAACGACTTTGAAACATTAGAAAAACGAGCGCAACACAGCCCAAACCTATCCGAAACTCACCCGAGCCCGTTGGGACCCCGTACGAACATACCAATAAGTCCCATAACATAACATAGACCTACTTGAGGCCTCAAATCACGCATAACTATATCGAAACGACAAAACACACCTGAAATCAAACTTAATGAACTTTCGAACTTTCGACATCCAAAAACTCGCGCTGAAACATATCAAATCAACTCGTAATGAACTCAAATTTCGCACACAAGTCCTAATACATCATATGGAGCTACTCGTGCCCCAAAACTACCGAGTGAAGTACAAATATTCAAAACGACAGGTCGGGTCGATACATGCCAAGAGTTGCTCCTATGCCGTCAAACCACCGTGTAACCTTACCATGCACATACCTGGGGCGATCCATATAAGCCCGACAACACAACAATACTAAATATCATTACTTAAACCTCAATTCATAAACCACATAATCCAATTTCTGAAATTCGGAATTTACTACAAGACCCGAACATTGCATCTACACATTGTATAAGTTTGAACAAGCTATTTCAAGCCATAACCACAACCCAAGATGTAATCACCTGACATACCACACGACTCATATACTCATAGCAAAATTTACTATCACAGTAGCTACTTAAAACAACCCAATATCGGTAATAAACGTCATGTCAAACAAAACCTCGTTCTAAAGCCTTTGTGTACTGCAGATGATGAAAGAAACACGCAGAAACTCATAACCATTCATCATATCAACAAGTCTTGGAGCTCTATCTCCCTCGACAAGAACTACAACCAAATACTAAGCCGATCAGCAACATTATTCTTCCAAATATACCGCAATCACATCAGATAGCACCCATTCTAGGTCCGACGACCTCGTTTAATCAGACAGATGCCCTGTTTACGTGCCACACCAATAAAACCTTAAGCCACAATCCGTGCAATTCGTGCACCAATATGCAACATTTCAAGTTTACTCAAACATAGGAAATGACTCAAATAAGAGAACCGTCTCGCCAGCTCAACAAGTATCGCCATAAAGAAATGATAAGAACCCATCACACACCAAGGAACGATGACAAACACTAAGGATCATATCTCAACATAACTCCGCCTCAATGTGCGACCACCATGCTCAAGATCAATAACCACACACAATTCGACCTCAAGTAACCAAGGTGCATGGTCATTACCACAGAGAAGCAGATGACACAATGCCATACAAACCTGAAAGAACATAACCAGTGTGCACATAACCAACAAATCACAACCCCTCGTAGCATAGAAGGGTAACTCATAGAACATCTCAGAACACGAATAATCTCAACACTAACCGAATAGCACCTGCCTCATAATGGCAGTACGGAGCCAACCAATCCGACCCGGTGTAGAATACACATCCTCATCAGGCCTACCAATGGGCCCCCAGATCAACCCTGGTCATACACTAATAGATAATTAACCCTTCAAAGGTCCACAATGACCTAACCATAACACATACTATCATCTGCTAGCTTTGGCCACATCTTCACAATCTACAACTACGGAACAATCTGCTTCTGACAATTCCCGGTCTCCAAATCCATAGAGCACACGAATCACGATATCTGATCCCAACTCAACCGCCCGAATGTCCAACATATCTCTCATTCACGATCATCCCATGAGGAATACTTCTCTAATTCTTTCGTGCCACATAACAATATCTGAAAATCAGTAGTCGATCAACTAGGCGAGCACCGCAATACAAATGAAGAATCCGAAAGTCAAAACACAATGCGTCTTCTGAAATGCGTACCCTTCTCAAGCAATACCAAGTAGTTATATCATTCATTAAACGTCGGAAACCGTTCATGCTATCTAAGAATTCATGACCTTCCCTTCAAAACTGAACCGTGATCTTGCACATGCAAATCTCCATACCACACAACACACCGCATCTACCATGCCATCATAGTAAAAGTACAAGAATCTCATAATAAACTCTGAGTCACAAGAAGAATACACACCCGATCAGTCAGAAACCTTCCATTTGATCTCATCCAGGAGAGGCTCTCAATACAAAACCTACTCCTCACACCGGTAGGAAATATGCATCTCAAACTGTGATAGAAACAATCGAGAACTCTTCGAAGCCCATTTACACATAACCAAGCCGATAGAACTGAATCTCTTAAGCTTAACGAAGCCACGCAGGTCGTCAAACCCCAAGAGTATCGCAAAAAATTACCTATGGAAACTCGCTATATCATAAGTACCCAAAGAACCGATCATATCCATTACGGTGCTGATCCAATCTACCACTAAAATGTCCTATTTCTCCGAGTTCCTTCCGAATTGCCCTCAAGTTGACACTTCTCCTTGTTAGAATACCACGATCCTCAACCAAAACTCACCCTACGAGATCCTAGCAAAAAACCACACCGCCCTAAGGCCCATAAGCGTTGAATTCCCTATTAAGTAGCCCAAAGCACCACAACCGATACACCCACTCTGAAAAGACCATATGTGAACCTAAAACTGTTTCCTTCACCTCCTTGATACTGAAATGTATAATCCACAATGATATAGAAATACCGCGAGTCCCGATACCATCCAATGTAAATCTTAGGTTCTAACCATATACAAATCTGGAAAACTCTCAATTGCTACATATAAATCTTGAACCCTCTAGAACTTTCTCGGGAGTCATCCACTATGCTCAAATCTCAGTTGCACCGACCAAATGGGCCGAACGACCTGTGCCCCATTAGCTCAACAACACCCGAAGAAGTAATCCACACCTTTAAACAAGTGAGCAATTTCCTACTCCACGCGCACTACTTCTTTCACGAATAACAACTCAATCACCTAATGATTCCCATATACCCATAAAGTGTAATATAACCCGTATCCAGAAATTCCTTATTCGAGTCATCCTCGATCTCAACCTCTACAATTAATATCTGACTCACACATATGCATCAAACCAAAACTAGTACGACACATAACCACACATCAAATCCTCGATAGCAGACTCCCCCACATGGCTTAAAACTCATGTAACACAAACCACATAGCACTTCAAATCATTCGCTGAGCTCGCAATCCTTCTCGTGACAGTCAGGTCAACTATTAAAACTTGTCCAACTCAAATCACAAAAATATAACCCACTAGTAGAAAAGAAAGCCTCCACACAACATCATAAGAATTACACATCCTTAGATTACCCCGCAGGTGATAACCCACCTATTTATCCTCAAACTGACATCTCTCTATACCCTTTCATAACCACAACTACTATGCAATCACCTAATGAGTCCGAACTGTCACGATCCAAATCGATGGGCCACGACGGGCACTTGGTACCTTACTCAATCGAGTACCATCATAACGTATCATTTAATGTCATACTTTCATAGATAACTGAGCCGAAAGGCTGTCGTGAGATAAGTAGAATACAACATGTGATACCAACTTATACATAAGACATACGGGCTAATAAGACAAAAATAACCACTCGTATACTGAACATAGGCCGACAAGGCCATACAATCTATTACGTATATAGCATCTGTCTATAAGCCTCTAAGAATATATAATTTTTCTAAAGGTCGGGACAGAGTCCCGCCATAACAAACAATACACGTCTAAATTATACTAACCCAACAAGCAACTCCGAAGCAAATGAAGCGCACCAACATCTTCCAATGAGCTGATAGCTTACTTGGAGGGCTCTCCACCTGTCTATCGGGGCCTACGGGCATGAAACGCAGTGTCCCCAAGCAAAAGGGATGTTAGTACAAATAATGTACCGAGTATGTAAGGAATGAAATTCAGTAAATAATAGACATGAGAGAAACATAGAGTAAAGGACTCGACATGTAAGTCTGAATAACCCTGTAAATGATGAAATACTCATAGTGTCATGTATATGCGTATGTATGTCGTGTCGTGCATAGGTACATGTGTTCGTAACATCATCAAGCCTCTTAGAGCATCCCATCATATCATCTTGGCCACTGTGGGTAAATAATCAACGTATACCAGCTGATCAGGTGGTAGTGCGTATATAACGCCACAACCTTTCCCATATCCCATATATATATATATACGCGTATATAATGTCATCTGGTCATGGGTCAATGTGCATGTATAAATGCATGAAATGCATATGAAATACATTAGTAATATCTCTCGGTATGTCATAAGACCATTATGCCTCTAATTAATATCATGAAATAATCTTTACCAACTTACATATTTTTGGGATCCGTGAACAGACGATAAAATAATATGTCACATGGGGAATCAAGAAAATAGAGACCCCTAGTATTTCTATGAATAGAGTCATTTATGAAAATTGTGCGTTTGCTCGTTTCTTCTATATAACTTGGATCATGCAAAAAAGAAAGAATGAATAGCCTTAACATACCTGGAGTAGGGAAAATCTGTATGGTATTCATGGAAAAGGTTGCACCGTACTCCCTTAGAATCACAAAATTTCACGTTGCTACTGAGCCGAAAAATTTCATTGGTTGAAGAAATTACGTTGTAGCATTCGTAGGAATTGTATGAATTTTGCAAGAAAATCACGTATGTGATGTACCATTATCTGAAATAGATAAGGATGCTGCTTCTGTTCCTTTAGGTGCATCCATTCTTTATAATATACGTACAAGGGATTAAAGATATCTATGGAGATCCTATAAGACCCCTAATTCCTCAAAGTGAAGGGTACTAAGAAAGAGTAAGGAAGACTAAAAAGAGAATGGATTGAGATAGTTGACTTGTTGTTTTTTTTTAAATTCTTGAATGTGACGTGCCTTGTATTAATATACTAAGTTTCCACTTAACCAAGAATGTCTAAGAGTCATTCTTTTAATATGTGGCATGTTGCCACGTGGAATTCTAATTTTATCCAACAATCAATTAATTTAATTAGGTAATATCCCGCTACCCGGTAATTAACCAATTACCCGCATAATTAAAAATTTTCTCAAATTACATTAAATTCTACTTATTTTTACTATACTTTATACATCCTACTATCATGGTCATATGTTACCTTATAAAATTAATACATACACTATTATTTCCTTATAATATCCATGTAAAAATACATATATTTTCTCAACTTATAATTTTCTAATCTCATATAAAGAGTAAAATTTTCATACGCTTATTTCTTAAAATGTTAAAAAGATAACCTTCTTTTCTTGTGAGAGAATAATTTATATCATTACAATAAAGAAAATCTTATAAACTTTCTCATATTATGAGTATAATTTAAAACATATTCGAAAGTATTAATATTAATAAAAACATAAAATCATATTTTTCAAACCACTTGTTTTTTCTTTACAAAAATATTCCACTCAAAATACCATATCAAATATATGTATAAGAGTATCAAGGTGGTTAAACTTACGGGTGTAACATCTGTCCCCCCTTTAGAACATTCGCCCTCAAATGTTAACTCTTAGAGATTTACTAAAAATTTCACTAGTGTCTCCTCCGTAAACTAAGTTAAAACCCTAACTATATCTGAAGTATCGATTATCTAAAGTATTGACTATGCACAACCTTTTGTACTTGAGTATGTCGTATCTTTTCACCTTTACCTTACTTACCTTAAAATCATGCATCACATCATCTATCTCTTTCATGACCTCCCTTCCACATAGGTATTATTCACGTCCATAACTTGAAGCTCTATTATAATACTTGCACCTATGGAGCCTATACAATCCGGTGGGAGCTCCATACTGAATTCTTATGAGGCTGGTATTTTTCTAACTAGCTTTATCATAGAGCCATTATAGAATATGGTTGTTGTACTATCCCTTTGGTACCTCTGATATTAAGAGTGATCCTGTAATGTTCTCATTCATGATTTCCATAATTTTCTAGGTCCAATAATCAGATTCTTGATTTACTTCGTTGATGTATCTCTTTAGTTTCCTCCTTCTTTTGATCTGCCTTTATGTAGGCTTAAGTTACGTCTCGATCTGGGGTTCATGGTATTAGTTATTACGTTTAGCCTTTCATGAGTGCTGAGGAATATCCATGATACAATCCTTTAATAATTCAATCCTTTGTTTATAACCTGTGCTCAATTCTTTCTTTTAACTTATACCGGAATCCTCTACGGCTATATATGCTGCATGTATAAAACTCCAAACTCTTAAGTGCGTTCATAACGTAACTAACTCTAGATCATGAATCAAGTAATTCTTTTTGTTCCATCTCAGCTTTATTCAACGTAAGGAATTACTTTTCCTGGTCTTTTTGCCCCCTTCTTGCATGCATACTTAGCTTATCTTGGTGCCCATGCATATTGGAATTTCATACAACTCATATGATCTTGAATATCATTTCTGATTTTACTTTCCGTTCATTAGCCGCAGTAGGTGTTATTTTCTTATGGAGTGCATACATTGTTGTTGTCAGACTGTTGTTATAAGACCATTTTCTCCTTAGGTCACCCAGCTTAGGTGGAAGCCTTCTTCCTTATTTCCTCAGTTAGTCTTCCGTTTGTAGTACTTAGGGAGAGCCCTTGACTCTTGTAAAGTTGTGAGCTTATTACGGACCTTTTGATGTCCTTCCTCTCCTGTAATTATCCGTAGTTGCTTACCTCCATGCCCTTGTGCTCCTGAACTGATATTTTGATTGTCTTCCCAATGGCTTTCTCTTTTATTTCAATAACACTCATACGATACCTTTTACTACCCCAACTCTTATCCAAATTTTTTCCAAGGGTTCCGATGTCACATCTATGAGACTGAACTTCCCATATTGGGGTTCATTATGTTTATTTTGCATGATCTATTGATTTATCTGTATTCTCTTATCTAGTCATAACTAGACTCTTCCTGAATCAACTTCTAACTGCTCGTTGGTCCGTTCTCATATCAATACTCTGCGTAATCTTTCTTGGGTTATTTCCTTTGTCTTAACTTACATCTTGTGCTAGCTCTTTATTTATCAATAACACCCCGGGCCAGAACCCTTACTTCCTCTCCTTGGCGTCGTGCTTGCATAATGTTCGGGAATTGTAGCATTTACATAGGAGCTGAATAAGTGTAATCTCATACCTTTTTCATTTTTACCGCATTCTTACTTTACCACTCTATGATTACTAGAACCTCTTAATTTCAACTTCATGGTACATCACTCCATATTCGCCCTTACAGGGGGTACTAAGAGTTGAAGCCCCGAGGATCTATCGATAGATGCGTTACCTCTTTATCTTTAGCATCTTTACATCATCGATGACCCTTACTTGACTTGCGGCAATCCTTCTATACCAAGGAAAATGAAATTCCTTACTCATGAGGGTGACACTTAGTGTAACTGGCACATACCGTCTCTTAAGCTTAACTTTGCTCACATTACTTGCTTTAGGGAAGCATCTTCCTTAATGACCATTCTCTGAATTTCTCATGAATCTTCTTATGTTGTCCATTCTATGATTTATGGAACGCAATCTAAAATTTTCATGATGCCGACCATTATCTCTATCAAATCACTCATTCACTAATTCATGTTTAGTTTATATTGCTCACCAGTCCATACTGATTTCTATTACCCTGGGGTCTAAGTTTTCCTTGTCGTAGGCGCGTTGGAGTCACGAACTTATTTCTTGAAATGAGGTTATGACTTTATGGCCTATATCCTTTTCTTGATCTACCGTTGTCATCCATGTATCATCTTACTCATAGTGCTTCATTAACTTTCTTCTTATTTTCCGCTAACATTATGTCTACCACAATATTCTGAAAACTTCAATAAGACATTCTTTTGCTTTTAGCTCCCCTTTGCTTCATCGAGTGGCTCTTCGGTTTGCTTAACGTTCTCGTTGTACTAGGGACACACGAACCACACCAAGGTAATATTTATCCCTTCCATGCTTTCATTGATTATCTTTTGAATTTTTTTTTGTTTTGTTATTTTTTATCATGCAAGTATCCACATCAAATTGTGATATTCTAGAGTGCACCATCTGGGTGTCTCACAAGGAGGTCGATTAGCACCTTTGTAATACCCTTCAGAAATGTCAACTTACGCAAGCAATCCAACCATCATTTTGGGTTACTCTAACCCCAGCCGGATCCTGATATCCCGTCCTTTTCTTGAACTACGCCTGTTAGCCCGCCCCCCAATAGGGCATAACTGAGACGAGTGTGGTCAATTATACATACCTCTATTATTGTTGAAGGTGACTCACAATTCTTATATTGTTCTTCCTGAATTTTAAATAGCGATAACCTTCATTAACTAGGTACCTCGTACCCCTCTCGTCTTGCTCTTTTTAGTTGTTGAAGCTTGTACCTACCTTCTGAATCTCTCATTGACTTTCACCATAGGGTGGATAGATATTCTTGCCTCCAGGCTCCTTATCGAGAGGCTTACACGTCTTAGTACACACATGATATACCGAAGACCTTACATTTACTCATCATAAGCATCATGCAAAATTCGAGTTCTTCTAACTCAATTCTTAGACAGCTATATCTCTTACCAACCGTCTTTCTAGATGTAGGCATCATCGTATTATGAATAAGATAGAGTTTAGGAAATTGAGTTCTTACAACTGAGCTCTACCACACGATCTAGAATACGAAGAAAGAGTAACAGTCCTATATGCCACGTAGCCTCCTGCTTATAAGTGTGGTGCACGACACACCCATAAACAAGACTCTAGTAGACACGGCTTGTAGACTCCCTAAGACATAACTGCTCTGATACCACTTTTGTCACGACCCAAATCGATGGGCCGTAACGGGAACCCGGTACTTTACTCAGCCGAGTACCATCATAACGTATCCTTTCATGTCATACTTTCATATATAACTGACCTATAAGGCTGCCGTGAGATAAGTAGAATACAACATGTGATACCAACTCATACATAAGACATACGGGCCTATAAGACCAAAATAACCACTCGTATACTGAACATAGGCCGACAAGGCCGTACAATCTCATACGTACATAACATCCGTCTACAAGCCTCTAAGAATATATAAATTTTATAAAGGTCCGAACAGAGTCCCGCCATACCAAACAATACACGTCTAAATCGTACTAACCCAACAAGCAACTCTGAAGCAAATGGACCGCACCAACATTTTCCACTGAGCTGATAGCCTACTTGGAGGGTCTCGACCTGTTTATCGGGACCTGCTGGCGTGAAATGCAGCATCCCCGGGCAAAAGGGATGTCAGTACAAATAATGTAACGAGTATGTAAGGAACGAAAATCAGTAAATAATAGACATGAGAGAAACATGGAGTGAAGGAGTCGACATGTAAGTCTGAATAACTCTGTAAATGATGAAATACTCATAATTTCATGCATATGCGTATGTATGTCGTGTCGTGCATAGGTACATGTGTTTGTAACATCATCAAGCCTCTGAGGGCATCCCATCATATCATCTCGGCCACAATGGGCAAATCGTCAACGTATACCAGCTGATCAGGTGGTAGTGCGTATATAACGCCATAACCTTTCCCATATCCCATATACATATATATACATATATATACGCGTATATAATGCCATCTGGTCATGGGTAATTGTGCATGTATAAATGTATGAAATGCATATAAAATACGTTAATAAAATCTCTCGGTACGTCAAAAGACCATTATGCCTCTAATTAATATCATGAAATAAACTTTACCAACTTACGTATTTTTGTAGACCC